>NC_087086.1:19095491-19403611 GCF_036172545.1 Culicoides brevitarsis | reverse complement strand
AATCAACGATCTCTTAATGCCATATCAATATTCAAACGAGTGCCATTTTGCATTTCTTCTAATTAAAAATGGAAAGAAAGCAATAATTTGTTGCCTTTTTGTATCCAAATTATCTATTTTAGGCAAAAAAAAACTTTTCCGCATAATTAAGCAAAAATTTGGTTCGTTATAGTTGTTTTTTTCTCTTCATATCACTGCACGGCGATAAAACATCGCGCATTTAATATTTATGTATCATAATAAACATAATTATACCATAAAACAACACCATTCGTATCAATATAATCATCTGCTCTATTACCTCGTTATTATATTATCTTATATTATTATAAAAAAAAATATAATATTTTTTTTTAGTTTAGTTTAAAACGGCTTAACTATTTATAAATAAATACACAAAAATGGTACAACGGTTATTATTCATCTTTTTCGCGTTGTAGGAGCTTGCCATGTTATTCCGCGCTCCGATCAAAAGGAAAAATAAGAAATGATTTATCTTGTTTAGCTATTAGCAACTATTTTTTTTTGCTTGCATTTGATCACAAGTAGTTTTTTGCTTGTCTATGAATAAACTGGAGTGCAAACACAACACACATGGGTTGCCATTGAATTCGACTGGTGGTTTGGTTTTGAACTGTTTACCATATTAGTTGCCTCAAAGATAATAAAAGAGTGAACATAAGTAAGGTAGGTGAAAATTCACATAAATTTACATATCTTTGCCATTTTTTTTTTGTTGTTTCGTTGTTCGGACGATGGTATAATAATGAGATTTTGATCGATGATACGAAAGATCATAAAATGTTTCAAAAATGTCAAATATGTGAAATTTATGGGATCACTTTTATGCGATTTTTTTTTCCTTTTTTTTTTGAATATAATTGGAGTAACTTTTGAATTTGTGTATAACTTTATTCGAAATGATGTTTTTCTCGAAATGGATTTGCATTGATTTCCGTGTTTTTGATCGCCATCAGCGTGAATTTGGGAGATAACAAGAGATTAGGCTTGTTTTGAAAGGTCTTCATTTACAAATTCGTGACAGCTTTGAAGAGGATGAAGAAAAATTTTAATCAGAAGCCACGTGGTTGTTAGATTTTTAATACCACGTGGTTTAATAATTTTTTAAACCACGTGGTTTTTAATACCAATATTTTTCAGGTCACGTGGTGTAAAAAATCAAAGAATCTTTATTTCAAGTCACGTGATTGCTCGAATTTCAGCGTTTAGGTCATGCGGTTTAAAACTTAAAGAAATATTAACCACGTGGTTTTTTCTAATTTTTAAACCACGTGGTTTCTTTGATTATGTTTACGAATTTCAAAAAACTTGGACTTCTAGTCATTTTTTTTATTGTAAAATAATTTTATGGAGTCGCCTGATCTCTTTTCTAAAACATCCTTTTGGTGAAATGAAAAAAAAAAATTATGAAAATTTCACTTAAAATGACCTTCAACAACCTTTGAGACACTTTTAACATCGCACAAATCTGATATGGCGCACCATTCGCTATCCCGTTATTTAGCCGACAATCGTACAAATAAAAATTTTCACGGTTCGCCGTTCTCATGGCTATCAAAATGTGCACAAGAAGTGCATCGGATCAAAATATTATGACTACAAAAAATTATGAATATTGTTGTTGTTGCCCATAAATAAAGAGAAAGAAATGCATCTCATTATCAAAGTCACTGATCTTTAAACTTGCGCACCGATGCACGCACCGTGCCCACTCTCGTATTCGAGATGTGATGCCCATTACTGATAAATATCTCGAAAAAAAAAATATTTTTCTTAATTTGCTTCAAATTTACACTAAAAACTCGTTTCATTTTTATTTATCATCCAGAAGAAAGGTCGTCTTCGTTTCACATTAAAATTTAATTAGCGAATTTATTTGATTCGAAAAAAAAATGTATAAAATTTTTCTGCAATCGCATTAAGGGAAAGAAAGGTTGGACGACGACGCATCGCGTAAAAGCGCAACAAAATACACAGAAGTTGAAAATTATAACGATAAGAGTGCGAATGTAAAAGAAACCGCTCTTAATGCCTCGTAAAACAGGTGTGCATGCAGCGCGACAACAGCTAGATGACACATGTGACCTATTGATCGGTTTCTGCGTTTGATCATTTTTATCGTTTTCAATTAAATATATGAAATCCGGTCGTTATAATATCTTTAAATTCCTTCAAATGGGACCTGCTTTAGTTGTCGCTTCTTCTTCTTCTTCGCTGTCTCGCTCGCACAAACGAGACAAACACTCATTCACTTATAGTCTTTAGATAAAAGTCATCACATATTCATAGGTCAAGTCATTAATATTCCATTTTACAATGATATCAAAAAACAGTAGCTCATTTTGATTCACTTTCGTGAGAAAGTAGTTAAGAGGTCGCGTCGACGACAAAGAGAAAATAATCCAATAGACGCCAAAAATTTGTGGCTTTTTGTTTAAAAAAAAAAACAAACTTCACTGAATCGAAATTCTTATTTATTGGTCTCTTTAATGGCTTTTCTATTCATATTTGATATTAATTTTATTCTTTACCACAGATTTTGGGCGATTATTTCCCCTCAACCTACGCACCGAAACATAACAACAACACTCGCTTTGAAAGTTTCGTATTAATCAGTGTCGTCAAGCAGTAGCTTAGTCTTTTTAATGGTTGTCGTTGTGTCGTCTTTTTACCTAAAAGGTCACTTTTTCAGAAGAAGATCTTCTTTTGAAATTTGAATATTTAAATTGAATTTTACCGATAAACGTATAGCGGTGTGTAGTGGACGAGCAATCATCACTCGCAGAGAACCAGATCACAGAGAGAAAATCAAGGAGAAGATTAATGATGGTTTCAGATAGACAAAATGTTTTGACTACCGCTTGTTTGTCTCTTTTGGTGGTTCTCATTTTAGTTGTTTGTTTGTTTGTGTTTAGTTTGGTATCGTACAGTGCTTTTCATTCATTCATATCTTTACGCGTGTGTTTGCCATTCACCTGCGAGTTATCAAAGAATGTACCCTGTGGTTGAAAAGTGTTTATGCATAGGTTTTAATAAGTTATAGGTTAAGGTTTTAATTGATTTTTTTAAACGCATTAGCTTTATACACTAAATAAGTTATGAAAAATCTAAAATTATTTTTTCAAAATTTAAAGTTCAGTAAAAATCTTTTTTTTCATTTTAAACATATTGGGCGAAAAATTAAGGGGTCAATTTGATCCCTTAAGGGACTTTTTTTATCCCTTAAGGGATCAATTTGCTCCATTGAGGGTTCAATCTGATCCCTTAAGGGATCAACCTGATCCCTTTTCGAGTAGGTCATCTGCAGACCAAAAAATTTGAATCATTCAAGGGATCATTTTGATCCCTTAAGAGGTCAATATGATCCCTTAAGAGATCAAATTGAACTCTTAAATTGACCACTTGAAGGGATCAAATTGACTTCTTAAGGGTTCATATTGATCTCCTAAGGGATCAGAGGGATCCTAAGGGATCAGCTCATCTTAACCGTTTTGGCGAGTACCGGCACATAATTGTTAAATTCAAAAACAAAGCTACGAAAAACGACCTTCTCGCAGCAAAACGTAAAAAAAAGATCGCTGCAAACGCCATAATCATTAAAGGGAAGCCTGCTGGATCCGTTAACGACACGATTTATTTGGACGAGCAGTTGACCTCATACACATCCACTATCCATTTTATGGCGAGAACCATGAAAAAAGAAGAAATTGTCAAATACGTTTGGACAAAAAACGGCACGGTATTTGTTAGAAAAGATGACGGTGACGATATAATAAGACTTCCAACGCAACAACATGCAGCAGCTTTCTACAAAAAAGTCACTGGGCGACATATGCTCCAACACGTCGACTTATCAAGCACTCTCTTTGATTATGACGATGACGAGGACCAGGATGAGAGCTCAAAATCACCAAATGAAAGAAATAAACGACAAAAAAATTAATTATGAGTAAGACAGTTCCAGTTTTTCCCAAAAAATCTCTTAAATTATTTTTCTTTCTTTTTTTCAATTAAAATTTAAATTTAGCTTCAAATTTCATCTTTTTATGGCAATTAAAGAAGAGGTAAATTGATTAATTGTGTTATTGTTGCAATATATTTTTTACAGTTGAAATCAGAAATTGCGGATAATCGTTTTTAGTTATTTTGAAAAGGTTATCAATATTTCTAATGAAGAGCACCATCTCTTAATATAAGAATTAAATTTTCTTCGACGCCTTGCTTTCCATCACGATATTGAACGATATCGTAATTCTCCTTCACAATCATGACCATTTCAGTCGTTGCCTCCATGTTTGTTCTTTGATTCGAAAACAACGCTCCTGATACATTAAATCTTATCAGCCGATGATGCTGCAGTCTTAACATCTTGTAGCTTCTCAATCTTAGTCTCTAATTAGCATAATATTTTGTGTTCAACTAAATTGAATAATCAAGAATCTTTTCCTTCTCGATGATTCTTTTTAATAGCTGAGTTCTTTGAAGAGTCAAAATACTGAAAAACATAAAAAAAGTCAAAGTTTAATTTTAATCAACAACTATAAAGATAAGTTTTTTAAATTACCTTCTTTAAAATAAGTTTGAAGTTAGTTCAAATGCAAATTTGAATAAGTACTTATTTTACAATAATTGTCAAAATAAACCACTTTCTAACCACTGGGCATTACTTTAGCCATTAATTAGCGACTTTTAGGTCAAATCTTGCTAGAGTAAAACTAAAAAAAACATTTCACATTTAAAATCCTCTCAAATTTTAGAAAGAACCAAATTAATATTTAAATTAAGTTAAACATGTGGGTTCTGTTTTTCTAGCAACAACTTATAATTGCCTCAATACGAAGAAAGACGCTGTTTTGTTTAACATAAATTAGTAAAAGGTCCAATCTCATTTGCTTGACTTTGTATTTTCTCACCATCCAAAGGTGATCACAAAGATCAAAGATTGAAAATATTCACAAAAAATGATTAAATATTCATTAAAAATTATTCGTCTTATAATTTATTGGCATTTTCTGTCATAAACAACAAATACGCGCCGAAAGAAGTGTAGAACACTCCTTTCACAGTTCATTCAAAACTTTTTTGAATTGCGAAAATGTGAATGCATGACACTTGCACCTACCTTCGAAAACCTTTTTATTATTTCTTGAAACTCAACAAACAGTCAGTCAGACAGCGAAAAAAAAAACGAAACAAAAGGCTGACAATCAGACAAAAGGAGAGAGAGAAGAAAAATATTCACACAAACACAAGCTGCAAACAGTAACTTGTGGACCTCTTGACCTCCCGTGACTCGTACTGATCTTTCGCTTTTAAATAAATTTTGTGCTCGTACGGGAATGGGAATGCAATCGTGTAGCGTTGAGTAGCTGAGGCATGAACGTTAACGAAAAAAAAATTACGTCTTACATATTAAAATATATAAACACACTGAAACAAAGTACAACGAAGAAGGTGAAGAGGTCATCAATACTTTATTTTTAAAAAAAAGTAATAAATGAAAGAGTGAGTGACTGTTCTCAGTCTTTTTCAACATCTTCAATTCTTTTCATGTCGACAGTTTCTCAAAAAAAATGAAACAAAAATTAAAATTTTAACCATTTTTAAGACCGTTAATCGTTTAATGACACCTGATTTTACGACCTTTTGCTTTTCGATATCTTTCATTTTTTCTCTTTCTCTACGTTTTTCTCTTATTTTTTCAAAAAAAGACCAGTTATTGAACAAATAAACTGACATGACTTGACTTTGTGCTTAATTAGCACCACATGAATTAATTAGGGTCTCCATTAAGGTTTTGACGACAATTTTATCTCAGGCGTTTATCAAAATTTGAAGTAATGGAGATTGTTTTTCTGTTGAATTTCAGAAAATTAAAAATGCAATGTTTTGAGAAAAGCAAAATAAAAATCAAAACAAAACGCATGTCAATCTCTTCCGCTTATTTCAGTAGCCAGTCAGTAGTAGAGGCACATACATATTCATTAGCATTCATTATTTTATTATGATGCCAAACATTTTACACAGAAAAATAACATTCGACTGTTTTTTTCGTTATTTTTGCTTTTTATATTAATTGATATTGAGTTTTTATGTAATTTATGATGTTTTGGCTCATTGATGACGATGTCGACTTCTTTTTTTGGTTGACTTTCTTTTAAGACTTTTAATTTGGACGTTTGCAAATTTAAGTGTATCTTGATTGGGTCGAACAAGAGTTTAATAAAAGCACAGTGGAACAATTTTTTTTATTTTTAATTTATTTATAAAAATAGATTTTTAATCGACTTTTAAATAAAATTCTTAAAGTTAAGTTTAAAAATTAAAATTCATGAAAATATTGAACTAAAATTTTAAAAAAGTGAATTAAAATATTTTAAATTAAAAAAAAACTATTTTTAAAAAAATAAAAAAAAATTATTAAAAATTTATAAACATATTTTTTTCAATTAGTAAAAAATAAAAGTTTAACTAAAAATTAATTTTAAATTTTAATTATTTTTATATGTAATTTTTTATACCTACAAAAAGAAAAATGTTGCACCGTTCTTTTTGCAACTCCAATCGGCACTTATCACTAAAATACAACATTTGACGACTACCATTTACTAATAAGCATTACAACTACTGATGAAGACAACACAGATAAAAAGTTATGAAAACCTCCGAGTATTAAAATAATATTAATAAAATAAAACAAAACGAAACAAGAATGATATAAACAAAAAGGAAAAGAGTGGAAGTCATCAACAGCAGCAACAACGAAAGAGGCAAGACACAGCGCGAACAAACGAAGAATCAATAATTAAAATCTATAAACGCTAAATGATGCCGAGCCATTAGTTCAGTCGTATGCGCATGCAGAATATAATTAAACTGTTGTTGACCTTTTTTTTCCTCGATTTTTTCTTAATATCGCAAGAATTTATTTTTATTTGGAGAAAAATAATAATATTGGAAGTTGTAGCACGCTCATGCAATGTGGAGAGATACAGATGAAAAGAGAGAGACAAAATGTCAAAAAGGTCACATTTATTCACAAATTAACAATCAATGGACGATGAGTGCTTGATGATGGTGATGACAGACTTCGAAGACGACGCACGAAGCCGATATCCATGCCGGTCGTTGATGAAGATGGAGCAGATACATTTGATGCAATTTAATACGACAACGACGAAAAATGTGTGTTTGCTTTATTCGGATCGAAGGTCAATCATCAAGCGAATTGAAAATTTTATTTAGATGTTTAGAAAGTTCGCTAAAAGTTGTCGCGATGTCGTTGTTGAGAGAAGTGGTAACACGTGGTAAGTTTTAACAAATGTCTTTGGAAAGAAAACTATTTTAGAAAGGTTTAAATTTTATTAAAACTTTTATTTTTTAATATATCAATTAGGCTTGAACAACTTTCAAACTTTTCCAGAGTCGTACGGAATTATTTAAAAATCTTTTCAAAAAAATGATCTTCTTGAATGATGTTATTCTTTTCATGGTAGATGACATTGATCGAGTCAACTCAGAAAAGGAGCCAATTATCGATTCCTCATGTCAAGCAAAAAGTTAAACCGAAAAATATGTAGGTGACGATTTAATCGATCAGGTGGTTTTAATGGTAGGATTATTACAGAACATAGCTCGTAATAAAGTATTGTTGGTTAGATACTTCTTTCAACCAGGAAAGCCTGTTTCAAAAAGTGCTAGTGTACATTTTCACATCCAAAAATAATGGCATTAGAAAAAGGACTCGGAATAAAAGCCATTATAGAAACAGCGCAACACATCATGCAGCCCAAAAGTAAAGAAACTTCTGTTTTAGCGAAAGCTGGTGTCAGTTGTTTTATGGTATGCAATTAATAATTTGTGACTTCAAGGGACATACTGAAGACGACCTCAAAAAATATCAGATACAAAAGCTCAATTCTTTAAATAAAGCTTTGTATTTTTGTTTGAACTTTCCCTTCATTCCCGAAAGATGGAAAAAATATTTTTATTGAATTTATTATGTTTTAAAAAACAAAGTTTACAATTTAGAAAATTACTTGATACTTTTGCTATAATACTTATTTTATACTTTTTTATAATAATGTTTCATAAAAAATAAAAAAAAACAGAAAAATTTTACTTTTACATTTTTAAATGAAATTTCGGTCTATTTCGAATAAATTTTGATCAAAAATTGAATATTTTCTTATACATTTTTCTCACTCTATATTAGATATCCCACATATAATTTTCACAATTACTAGAAATCGAAAACATTTTAGATTATTGTATCGGCCTTATATTTTCAATTATCACAAATACAATTAAAGATAGTTAAAATCGAAAAACCTACAAGAATGACTAAAATTTATTTAAAAAAAAAATTGTTTTATTTAAATGTCTTACTGAAATTAGGCTAAACATATATTTTGTTCGCATATGCCCTAAAACAAAAATATGTGAAATTGATTCAGGCTTAAAAGTCCAAAAATGTCATTAAATTACTATTTTTAATTCATGAATTAAATTTAAATGAACTCAAAAATGATTTTTTAAAGAAAATTCTTCACTTAAAAATTTCAGGCCAAATTCATCTTCCTCACATAACTAAACGCGCGCACAAAGTCAGCGGCCGGCGCATTAGAGCACAACCATGCTTTTCCGTTACAAATTTCTGCACAATTATTGGCATGCCAAAACAATGCAATTAATTATAACAGATAGAAATAAACTACTTTTGTGTGCACTTCTATCATCATCAACATTTATATTAATTAGCCTAAGCAAGCGCGCAAGTGGCGAGCATGAACACATTTCTTATATGCTTTTTTTGTTGTTGTTTATTTTTTTTACTACGGAGAACAATCAGAATTCAGTTAGCTGACTAAATAACACATAAATAACTACTTGTAGGAAAAAAATACACAGAAGATCATTGAAACAATTATTTAAAACAGCGAAACGGATCAACTTGACCTGATGCATGGAAAGATCAGTGCGCATCATGCTGGTTTGGTACACGAACAACGAGAGAGAATCACAAAAGAAAATCTATTTTTTCGTGCTACTATCAAATGCTAGGATGAGCACCTAGGTTTTTTGGTACAGTTGGATTGGAGGGAAGGCAATGATCTCGATGATCGCAACGCGCGCACTTTATAATAAGTAATTAATGTGATTAGTTGAATGGAAGAGATGCATTCAGAGCAAATTTGCAGTTTTAATTACGAAAAATAAACAATTTTTTTTAAACGGAACAAAAAATGTCTGGCATCGTCCACACATCGTCATCGCCATCGTCAGTCGTTTAAACAAGTAGCAATAAAAAAGCAAAAAGGCCAAAAGAATCAATTAATTTTAATTAACGTATTGTATCAACAAATCGATTGAACTTGACATCTGAACTGATTAAATGAGAGAGAGAAATTACTCGTTCGAAACATTTTTCAACCGAAATGACCATGAATTTCATGACATTTCAAACAATAATTCTGAATCATCTCCAGTCGTGTGTTTTTGACTTTTATCCGGTAGTCAAGGAATCGTTCTCACAAATGTTGTGTCATTCGTTGAAGATTTGCGTCTAAATTTAATCGGGCAATTTTTTGTTTGTCTGACAGATGGTGGAAGTCTTCAGTGCTGAAACTGATTTTAGGATCAAATTCGATAATTTTTAGGAAATTTGGAGGAGATTTTGTCCTTTGTTTTTCTAAAAAAAAAAATTTTTTTTTTTGATCATTTTATAATTAAAAAAAATTTAAAAAAAAATCTTACTGTAAAAATTCTCTCCATCAATATCTCTTGAATTTGATTCTTCATCCAAGTCAGCTAAAAGTCGTTTCATCATGTCACTCTGTTCGACTTCTTCGAAGAGATTTAGTATTTTTCGAAGAATATCGATACGGTTGATTCGGATTAGAGTATCAATTAAACTCTGAATGGAAGTTATTTGCTCTCGTCTTCTACTGGAAATAATTTTCTTCAAGTCTGCATCTATTTCATTTGATATTTTTTGATAAATTTCAGGATTTTTATAATTTTTTACGACAAATTCTTGGATTTTTCGGATTGAATGCATGAAAAATTATATCAAAGTTGAAAATTTGCTCAAAAATATAAAATTAATTGTATGAAAATACTAAAAATTTTACATTTTGAACAGCTTGAAGGTATACAAGTGACTATAATGTTGTTATTTTGAAGTACAATGCTCCAATTTGACGTTTAATTGATAAATTTTTATCATATCGAAAAAAATATGATAAGACAACTCTTTCTACATCTTCAAAATAAGCGTTATGAAATTTCATGTGCTTCACTTTGTTTTTTTTTCTGAGAAAATTTTCCAATAAATATTTTAATCAAATTTCTAAAGTAAGGCCCTTTAATTTTTTTTCAAGTTTTTGTCTCATGCCCCATTTTAAAAATTAAATTTAATAAAATTTCATTTATTTTTTTTTTAATTTTCAATTTTTATTTTATTTTTTTCTTTAAAAATGACTCCATTTTTTCAAAATTTTTTGACAATTTTTTTAATGATTTTTTTTTCGAAAAATAAGTTCTTTAGGTAATAGGGAAAAAGAAAAACAAATTGATTTTAAAAGATTTAGAAATTTTTAAAAAATAAAAATTTACATTTAGGCCGTTTAAAATTTTTCCGATGTTTTTGTCCCAAAAGATTTTTTTTTCAAACTGGGGGAAAATTTTTGAAATATAATGATTTTTTGGTTTTAAGAAAAAATAATGGTATTTACGTTAAGATTTGGTACTTTAAAATTAACCACAGAGTACTTCAAGGTAAAAATTTAAACAGAAAAGAAACTGTCAAAAAATTTAAAATAATTTTTAAAAATTTATTGAAAAAAAAACAAATTGATTTTAATTTTGCCCCATTGGATTTTCATTTAGAAATTTTTAAAAAATAAAAATTTACCTTTACCCTCCTCTACTTAGTTTTTCAAAAAATTTGGACAATTTTGGCTTTTTAAAAAATAAAAAGTAATAAATTTTTACATAAAATTAACACACATTTAAAAAAAAATATTTTTTTTATTAGCTTTAACTCGGCTTTAACGAAAATTAAATTGTCTAAACGGTCATTTTACTCCTTCCCACCACTTTCGGCATCGCCTTATTCGTCGAGTCCTCGATATCCTTCTCTTTGTAATAATGCGGCGCCACTTCCAACAGCCATTTACTCTCGATTTCCAGCACTTGTCTCATGTACTCTTTCGTCGTAAAGACCAACTCGTGATACAAAACCCATCTTGGCAGTTGTTCAAAAAGTGCGGAATTCGGATGAACCATCACCGTTTGATTGCTCTTCGCGGTCTTATAATTCCCACTTTTTGACAACTTTGCAATGTGATAAAAGTACCCCGCGGTAATTGCTTTTCTGATGTTCACCATTTCCTCCATGGATGACAACAAGGGGATTTCGACACGTTCCAGAAGTCCCACGAGCTGATCTCTCACATCGCGTGCCCGTTTCATACTCCGATACTGGATAAAATTCTCGTAGCACCATTGCGTACTGTATTCCGTGTCAGCCCATTGTGTGTAAACTTGCAGCAGCGACAAGTGATCGCCATGCATGTGAAAGAAATTTTTCCGAGCTGTATCGGCATGCACGATTTTATCTTTTGGACGATAGAAAATGCTGCTATTAACGGACAACATCGCAGAAATTGTGGCAATTTCCTGGGCGCACTTGTATTTTTCCGATGCGATCAACATTTTCGCCATCATTGGATCCACCGGGAATTCTGCCATCTTCCTGCCAGTCATTGTGAGTTCGCCATGATGATTTAGCGCGCCCAAGGCATAAAGTTGCTCCAGTGCGATGACCAGAGTTTCTTGCGGCGGCGGATCCAGAAATTCAAAATGAAGCAAATCGTGAATTCCGAGCGCTTTCAACATCAAAACGGCATTTCCCAAGTTGATTCGTTGAATTTCCGGCACTGTATTGTCCTCGAGCTCGTGTTTGTATGCCCAAGCGGTGTAAAGACGGAAACATTTCCCGGGAGCAACTCTTCCAGCACGACCAGCTCGTTGATTGGCGGATGCTTTACTGATCGGAACTACCGTGAGCGTCTCCATACCCGTCCGTGAGTTGAAATTATTTTGTTTGGCGAAACCGGGATCGATAACGTAAATAATGTTGTCAATAGTTAACGACGTTTCCGCGATATTTGTGGCTAAAATGACTTTTCTCGCGTTGGGCGGTGTTGGCTCGAAAATTTTCGCTTGCATGTCAGTCGGTAAATTGGCGTAAATCGGTAAAATCAGTAGCTCTTTAATTTTTGATCCTAATCTCTTCGTTCTGTCCTGCAACATTTCAAAACATGTCTCGATCTCTTCCTGTCCCGTCAAAAAAACCAAAATATCGCCCAGTGGTTGCGTGGCGTGAATTTGCAACACAGATACGACACAGGCATCAATGTAATCCGCCTCCGGTGCTTTTGTGTAATAAATATCGACGGGATATCGTCGACCGGGAATCCTAAAAATTGGAGCTTCATCGAAAAATCCACTGAATTTGGCAGCGTCGAGAGTCGCAGAGGAAATTAACAGTTTCAAGTCTTTGCGAAAGCGAGCGATATCTTTTACGAGTCCAAACAGGATGTCGGTGTGCAAGGTACGTTCGTGAGCCTCGTCGATAATCATGACGCTGTACGATGCTAAATCTGGTTCCGAGAGGAATTCACGATGCAAAGTACCGTCAGTCATGTATTTGACGACAGTTCGTTCTGAGGTGCAATCTTCGAAACGCACGGAATAGCCGACTTCGTTGCCTAGTTTGACGCCCATTTCTTCGGCGACACGCGCTGCCACGGACATTGCGGCGACACGACGTGGTTGAGTGCAACCGATCTGGAATGGACAGGTAATTATTAAATTATAATTTTGAGCTGAAAAAAATTTAATTTTTTTAATGTTTAAAAAATGGTTTTTTCGTATTTTTTTATATTTTCTAATTTATTTAAAATTGATTTAAAAAAATTTCAAATTGAAAAAAATTGAAAAATTATGTTCAATAATTTTTTGAAAAACTTTTTAAAATTAAAAAGTCATTAAAAAAATTAATAAAAAATTATAATTAATTAAAAAATTAAATCAAAATTTAAAAAAATATTTTGTTAAATAAATTTAAAAAAATTAATCAATATTGACCGAAAAAATTCTAAAAATTGATAAAAATTTTGAAAGTTCAATCAATTCAAAAATAAATAAATAAATAAAATAGAAATAAAACTATAATTTGCGAAAATATTACTTAAATTAATTTTACAAAAAAAATAATTTATTTAAAAATTAATCAAAAAAAATGATAGAAGTAATTTAAGTTATATTTATTTTCGCAAATTATAATTTTATTTCTATTTTTTTTTTAGATTGAACTTTCAAAATTAAATTAAAAGAACTTTCAAAAATATCAATTTTTGAATATAATTTTAATTATCAAATATTTTAATTTTTCATTAAATTTTGAATATTTTTTTTTATTATTTTTTTTATATGTTTTTTTTTTTTTGTTTTTTGATAAAAATAAATTTTCAAACTTGAAGAAAATTCTTACCTTTTTATCACCCTCAGTAAACCCAGCTTCATACAAATATTGCGGAATCTGCGTTGTCTTGCCCGATCCCGTCTCTCCCTCGATAATCAACACTTGATATTCGTTAATGGCAGCAATGAGATCCTCTTTAAACGGAAATATCGGAAGCGATTTCTTCGTTTCTTCGATATTCATCTTTTTCTTCTCCTTTTCCGTCAATTTTGGTTCCTTATCCTTTTTCTCCGTGCCTTCCATTCGCAACGGATTTATAAACTCAATCTGGTCGTCCAACAGCAACTCATATTCTTGTTGCGCATCGGCATCTTTTGCTCCGAATCGATAAGTCGCAGCAGCAAATTTCTCACTTTCCCACTTTTTCTGCTCGGAATTGGGGAATTTTTCGGTCTCATCTACTTCAATGTAGGCATTTTTATCGGCATCTTTGATGTCTTTTGGCATGTGATATCGCTGGACTTTTTCCAATTCACGCGCTTTTTCGTGCTCTTTCGCGATTTCGAGCAAACGTTTTTTGTGGGCACGTTCTTCGCGTTCGCGCGCCGTCAGTTCTTCCTCTTTAAACAGAAATTCATCGTCAATGATGTCCGCTTCGAGCTCTTGGACTTTGTCTTCTTTGCGTTTTGCGAGGTATTCGCGACGTGATTGGATTCGAAGTTGCGGCACAACTTTGTCTTTGTCATCTAGTTCGAGTTTTAAGCGTTTCGCAGCTTCTTCGAAGGCTTTACTTGTGCCCGCTGTGACCACTTTGCGAGTTTTTTCTTCATCCTACGAGAGAAAAAATTAATTTTTTGAATAAAAACGATGAAATTGAAACTTACTTTCGCCTTTAATCGCTCCGAAAAGTCTTTAATGTCCTTGTTTTCCTTTTTGCGACGCTCTTCTTCACTGTCCTCAGACGAGCTGGAACTGTACTTCCTTCTACGATCACGAGGCATGGCTTTAAATTAATTTTTTAACTAGATTTTTACAACAAAATCAATTAATTCAACTAGAAATCGTTTAAAATTTGCCGGAAATTTTTGTTTTTGTTTACAATTTTATTTTTTGACAGCAGCTGTCAACCGGAAAACGGCATGGAATCGTAAACAAACAACTGAAAAACCAAAAAAATTAATAAAAATCTCAATTTTTTTATCTAAAATAAACAGTAAGAACTCGAAAAATGTCCCTTACGAGTCACAGTCGACGATGTTTGCTCCAAAACTTGGGTTGTCAATTGCTGTTTGTGCGAAATATTTCCAAAATGAAGAAACGGAAACTTTTGCATGAAGAAGATGAGCTGCCAGGTTCGAAGAAAATTCAAAATTTTTAACCTTTTCTAATTTTTTTCCTGTTTCAGTATTAAAATTCAAGACTCCTCGACCCGAAGATCGTCGCATCTATGCATGGGGCCTTGCCGAAACCGGTGCCTTGGGCGTCCACAAGAACATAAAAAAGCACAAAAGTACGGAAAGTCTTTTCGTGCAACATCCAACGAGGATCCAGTTTGCCGAGCAATTCGACGTGACGTATCTCGCTTGTGGTTTCGGCTTCACTTTGTACACCGTCAAGCAGGACAAACTCGGAGCATCCCTCTTCGGCACTGGCATCAACACAGATTCGCAGCTCGGATTTCAGCAAAATAAATATCGACATACTTTGGAAAGGATCACGTATCCGGTTCCCATTGAAATTAAGCATCCGGTGACGAGTGAAAATGTGATTTTTGAAAAATGTGCCGCGGGACGAGCGCATTCGTTGCTCCTAAGTAACCAAGGGGAGGTTTTTACGCTCGGCAATAATTCGTATGGACAATGTGCGCGCCCAATAGTCAAAGATGAGGATTATTTGGGGAGTTCCGTGGTGAATTTCATACCAAAACTCGCTGGTGAAGCAATTCGGGATGTCGTTTGCGGTCAGGATCATTCATTTTTCATCACAAAATCAGGTCGTGTCTTTGCATGTGGCTGGGCAGCTGATGGTCAAACCGGATTAGAACATTACAAAATCACGCATCAACCGACGGAAGTACGAGGTGACATCAAAGGCGAAAATATCGTCAAAATTTCCTGCCGATCGGACTGCAATCTCGCACTTAACGACAAAGGAGAGGTTTTTGGCTGGGGAAATTCCGAATACGGGCAATTTGCGTTGGACGAACAGCAACAATTAAATGTTCCGCGATATCTGGAAATCACTAAGGGACTTTCGAAAATTGTTGATATCGCGACAACGGGGACTTCGTGCTTAATTCTCAATGAAAACGGTGACGTATTTACCTGGGGTTATGGTTTGCTTGGATTCGGTCCAAATGTGTTGCATGAGCCGTTACCGAAACAACTTCCGCCAACTTTGTTTGGGAGAAATCAGTATAGTCCGAATAATACGGTAGTTGCTGTGCGAGGGGGATTGTATCATGCAGCAGCTTTAGATGCTGAAGGATCTGTTTATACGTGGGGACGAAATAAATACGCGTGTTTGGGACTTGGACACGAAAAGGATCAATATTTTCCGTTTAAGGCCGTTGTGAATTGCAAAGTTGTGGATATTCAGTTGGGAGCGGATCATTCAATGGCGCTCGGGAAAGCTTATCTTTCGTAATTTGATAAGCAGGCGTAGCTAAAATATGAATTAAAGAAGATTTATTAATAAAAATGAAGTTTTGCTTAAGATTTTTTTTTTTAAATTCGAATTTTTCATGATTTGAAAGCATCTTGAGTTTTTTCAAAAAAAAAAAAAAAAAAAAAAAAAAAAGAACAAAAAGACAAAAAGTTCGAAAAAAAATTGTAGCGGCCTAAATGTTTTAAAATAGGAATTTTGGTAAAAAATTACTAAGGCCACTCCAAATTTATTTTAACTTTTTGTCCCATTTCAAAAGTTGAAAATCCAATGGGGCAAAATAAAAAAAAAGTTGATAATATATCATCAAAATTTACCATTTTTTGGTCTTTTTTCAAAGTTTTTCAAGAATTTTTCAAAAATTTTGTTAAAAAATTTTAATACTTTAGAATTTTTGTATTGAAAAACGAAATTAAACATGTATTTTCTTCTCTAAAAATTTTTTCAAAAATATTATTTTTTAAAATTTTTGACAGATTTTTTATGAAATTTTTACCTTGAAATACTCTCAGATCAATTTTAAATTATCAAATCTCAATATAGACCATAAAGACAACTAAAATATTAATTAATGTTCAAAAATGTTTTGCATTCTGTCATTTTGTATGAAAAAGTAAATATTTCAAAAAGTTCGAAAAAAATTTGGAGCGGCCTAAAATGAGATTTTTGAAAAATTCTCTTCGAATTAGGACATTTTTATCCTTTTTTCACTGACTGAAGGAAATTATTTTCAATTTTTTTTGACGAATTTTTAAAAAAATTTAATTTTTTTTCAAATATTGAAATTTATGTCAAAAATTAAAAATACCATAAAAATCGTTCATTTTGATAATTTAATGAACCTTTTTGGATCCTTAAAAAAATTTGATAAACATTTTATTCTCTTGTTTAAAAAACTATTTTTTTTAACTTTAACAAAAATTTTAGAAAAATTCAGTCATTTTGCAAAATTAAAAATATTCAAAAAATGCGCTTTTAAGTCAATATATGCAAAATATAGTTGGGCTTAAAAATCCCGTTCAAAGTTTCTTGATTTTTTGACTGAAAAATATCCAATTAAATTGTTTTCCAAGCCTAATTGAAAAAATTTGAAATAAATAGACTTTGAAATTAACTTTTCTGCTTTTATTTAGTCTGATAATGGTCTAAAAAGAACATTTTCGGAGCAATAAATGACGAACATCCCGAAAATGTGACTCTTGAGACCCTTAAATGCACGCAAGTTGTTATAAATTCACTTTTTTCCTCGGAGAAATGACGAGAAAATGAGGACTTTCGTGACTTTTATTTCTAAATTCTATCCTGTCTCTTCTTACTTATGTACAAAAACTAATGAACTAGTGCCACGCGAATGCAATTTTTTGAATTAAATTTTTCCGTTTATTGAACTCCTGGCAAATTCAATAGAACATTTTGTCCGCCGGGAAGGTAATTGACGCCACGTGATCTGGATAGTTGGTAGGCGATGTCTTCGGCAGCTTCTATTCTTCGCAACTCAACGAGACCGTCACCGGCTTCCGCGAGAGATTTGGCAATTAACTGGGCAGCTTGTGCGTCACCCTCAGCCGAAATAATCGTAGCTTGTTTCTGTTGCTCCGCCTTTTCGACCATGAAACGCGCCTTTTCGGCTTCCTGTTGTGCCACTTGTTTCATCTCAACAGCCATCGTGAATTCCTTGCCGAACGTCAAATGCGTGATGGAAATGTCGTCCAAGATGAGCCCGAATTGCTGAGCACGCTCGACCAAATCGTTGCTGACGCGCTGCGAGACAATCTCACGTTGTGTAATGAGCTCGCCGGCATCGAATTGCGCCACGACAGCTTTCAAGACCTCAGTTGTGATGGAAGGCAAGACACGTTCGTCGTAGTCGACACCCAAAACGGTGTAAATTTTGGGCAGTTGATCCGGCTTGGGGCGGAACAAGATACGCAAGGTGATGTTGACGTTTTGCAAATCCTTGGAACCGGTAATGACGGGAACATTTCGCGGTTGTGAACGAATGTCGAAGATGATGGGACGCTGAACCCATGGGATGAAGAAATGCGTGCCTTCGCCGATGACTTGTTGCTTGATACCGGTGAAACGATCGAAAATTACGGCACGATGACCGCCATCGACGTTATATAATGCGGAGTTAACAACACCTTCAATGCAGAAATGTACGTACGGTGTGAGTTAGAAGGTTAGAAAAAAATTTGTCGGCAATAATTACCTCCAGCGAGTGCGATTCCAAGACCAAGTTGACCGAGTCTGTTGAAAAATTGGGCCATTTTGCTTCAATTAGTGCGGATTTTATTGTCTCTGTGAAAGGATAAAAGAAAAAAATTAAAAATGATGCAAAATGAGAGCAATATCGCACAGACAAAGGTCATGCATGAAACATTTAACGCGAAATTAACGTGAAATATCTCATGTTGACACAAAACTTCATGATTAAAAAGTGCCCTTGAAGATATTTGACCGATATTTACCTCAAAAGTACGGAATAAATGCGAGTTATGTGATAAAACAGAAGATTTTCCGGAAAAATTACTCGGTCCTATCGTGAAAATGTGACAACGAGCTGTCAAAATGCTTTCGCGATAACGACTGACATTTATGACATTCAAAAATTCCGTTATTCCGTTAGTCGTTTTCTTCGTCAAAGATAATTTTCGCTCCTTTTTTCTTCAAATTTCCCAAGAAAAGCTGAATTTTCTGCAATGTCCGAGCAAAACAACGATTCGTCTTTAGGTAAAAGATGAAATTTTTCGATTTCCTTCAAAATTTTCACTAAAATTCATATTTTTCAGACGATTCCGTCATCGACAAACTCTCCGACGACTTCCTCGAATTGAATATTCGAAACGATGAGGAACTAAAGTTGCAATATCAGATGCTCGGCTTCATTTACAAGAAGAATTACCTTAAATACGTTCACTTGGCATGGGTTTGGCGTGAATTTTTGACAATTTATCCGCAAATTCCTCTTTCTGACATGGAACTGAAACTAGAGTTTTGCATTCGTGTCCTTGCAAACATCGAAAAGTTCCCGCTTTTGTCGCCGGAACAAGTTTTCTACTTCAAGTCGCGCATTTTCAACCCGAATGTCGATGATTTGTTGACCAAATGCGACTTGGAGTCGGGATTGGATTACGTTATGGGAGCCGAAGCAGCTGCGACAATCCTTCCCTTTGACGTACAGACCTTTTTGGAAGCGGAAAGTGTTGATTTATTCGGAAAACGACCTCAAACGGGACCAATTCCGTTGCGTCGCGGGGTTGAAGTCGAAAAATCTCCGGATCGCTCACTCACTCAATTGCTGCGTTTGTTATTTTTGTCTCCGGCAGAGTTCCGCTCTGCCTGTGGCATGTCCTTAACGAATGACAATGTAAAGTCCCGCATTGAAGACGGATTGCGTCGCAGAACGGATTTTATTGCTTTCGTTGAAGAGCATTTCAAATCTCTCACTGAAGACGAAACGACTCCCACTGAACGACAAATTGAAGTTCAACCAATTAGCACAGCACCGCTCCAACAAACCCCAGATTTCAATGTGGCCATTTCGAGTACTCCGTTGACACATACAAATGTTGCGATTCGACGTACTTTGTCGCAGCCGATTGCCGCTCGAACTCGTGCCCATCAAGATCGCGATCGGGCAACGTCAGCAGATCGCACTGGCGAAAGCTTGAATCGCTTCACGGAACGCATGAAGGCACGTTCCAAGCCCAAATCTCGCAGATTGCGAATGTAAGACGTACTAAGAAGCTTTTAACGTGGCAAAAGATTAAATCAGAAAAATTCTGGTTTCTATAAGTTTATTATCTCTTTGATTTTTCGTTTATTCTAATATACATTTTTTTGGTAGATGCAAAAAAATAAACTACAAAATCACACTTTGGCAACTCTCTATGTAAAATAGGTAGTTTTCTCTTTTTTTTTTTAATGTAAAAATTATTTGTTTCCTAAAAAGGGTCTGGAATTATTGTAAATGTCGAAAAAGTTTTGATATACTGATAGGTACTTAATTTAAACATTTAGTAGACAAGAGAGAGTAAATGATGTCATGTTCCTTTCATTTTTTGTCAAAAAAAATATCTCTTTAAATGTATAGAGGGAATGGTAAATTTTGGAAATGCAGGAATTATTTCAACTTGGACTTGAGCCAGTCCTCGGTGAGATCATCCAAATCGCGGATTTCGTAAACCCGCGTCAAATCGGCCTCTTTCTGCAACGCCACTTTCATTCCGGCATACATGACCTGCAAATCGACCTGCGAGTCGCGCGGCGTAAAGTAAATGAACACCATCGGCAGCGAAACACGTTGATCGTCATGCAACATTTTGTAGCTGTAGATAATGTAGCGGGGCTGATGTGACGGCAGTTGTTCCTGCAAATCTTCCAACTACAAAAAAAATTTTTTTTTTTTCAGGATTCAACAGGATATTTCCAATAGAAAAACTAGTTACCGTTACATCCTCGATGAGTTCATCGACAACAATCAACTTTTTTTCGCGATCTACTTTTAATATCAACGCTGCATTTTGACCTTTGCTGAAACGAAATTTCCGTAGTTCCTCTTTGACATCATCGCTTATATCACAAATTGTAGTTGATTCACTCTATTGTGTCGTGAGACGGGAGTTTTGGTGTAAATACAAGGTGAATTACGGTTTAAAGACGATTTAATTGCTTACCATTGTTGTGGAGATTGTGATGTTTTTTTGGTGTGTCTTGGCAAGAATTAATGAAGCAAATTAAGGTTGTTTTGAATCGCAGTTTAAAAAATCAGCCTCTCCCCAAAATGATGCATAACAACATAAACTTTACTGAAAACAAAGATATTAAAGGGCGTTCCTTGTTAGAAGTGGGATTAAAAGGCGTGGGTGGTGGGTCTGTCCGTAAGTATTTGAAGTATTTTTTTTTATTTTAAGAAATTTAAAAAAACACAAAAAATTATTTTAAGATGTGTGTAAAAAAATCAAAGTAATCTAAGGAAATTGAATTTCTTAACATTTTTAAGTTTTTCGATATTATACAAGTCATTGCCAATCAGCGAAGCAAATCAAATCATCAAATTTATAACAACAAGCTACTAAAGATACAAGTAACGTGACGTGAGACGTATCCTGGAATAAACTAAAGCCAATGTCAAAAAAAAGATATGCTATCCATGCAGAAAAGGAGGGCTAATAGCTAAAAAGAAGAAAGTACATCTTGGGATGAAGTAGAATATACCAGAAATATCAGAAGAACTACCCATTAAAGGTCCACTGATAATATTTAGAATATAGAAACAAGTCTGAAAGAGTTGGAAAACATCATAAATTACATAATTAAAAACAAAGAAAAAACCTGCAAAGTACAACCAAACACAAAATTATAAAACGAGTTGACAACAAATAGAAAAATTATTAAAGAAGCAACTTTTAAGGAAACTGTAACCCGACAATTTTTAAGATTTCGGAACTCCTGGTCAAAAATTAAAATATGTAATTTAAAATAGTGGAAATAATTTTTAACTGGGAACATGCCATGAATCATCAACAATTGCTGTGATATAAATTTATTAGAAATTTATTTCTTTTAGTCTTCCACACTTCGCCTGACGATGAAAATCGTTCGAAACTAGTAACAAAATAATTTTTTTTTTGTGTTTTTATTCGAAAAACAAAATTAAGGAATTTAAAAAACAAAGACTTTTTTTTTAATTTAAAATATTTCTCGTACTCGAAATAAAAAAGACCATCTATGTAGAAGTTATTATAGGGACCCTACTATTACAAAAGAATTATTTAAAAAAAACTAGCCAACCAGGAATGATATTTTTTTATTACCTGAATTCCAAAACTAAAATGCGATCTCATTAAAAAGTCACGACAATTCTTATGACATGATTTTTGTTTGCCTCCTATCTTTAAATCCAAATTGGCATCCCATGTCGCTTTTTCCTCAAACTATCATTCACATACCACACATACCTACATATGTAGCGTGTTCAATTATAAACAAGCTTTTCCTCTACTTTAACATTAGTTTATTTTTGGCTCCGCATTTATTTAGTTTTTTTTCATTTGTTAATCACCAAATTTTCTTTTGTGTTTTCCAAATAAACGTAAAATTCACGCAACTACAGACAAAAAGTTCGGAAAGTACGCTTAATAACAACTTACGGTGCCTTGAAAGCGAAAAAATCAAAATTCATCAGAACGAATTATTGAGAAATATCTCTCTCTGTGTATCGTACGAAAGCAGCAAAAATCAACGTACACAAAAATAACACAGCAGTGAAAAATAAACACAGAGAAATCGAGTGAAGAAAACACAAACATCAATAATAATAATAAATAGATTTCAAAGGAAACACAAAGTCGCGAGAAAAAAAGGTGAATCAATCAGCATCTGCATGTGATCTCGCAGGGAAAAATTAGAAAGAAAATGTTGTTACGTGGATTGTCGAGGTGCGTGAGAACACTTTTTGGTGACAACCTGGAGCTGTAAAGTAGTGTAGAGATAAGATAGAAGGCGGAAGGTATACTAGCGAGATTGTAGTCTGCACTGTATACGTTGTGTGGTGCGACAAACGAGCGGCGGTTAATTATTTAATGAAAAAATATCACACATGTGTATGTGACGACGAAATGGAATGAGAAACGCGTTAACAACTGCCTTTTCTTGCTAAATGACTGCTCATTTCATTCATAAACCAAACAGTATATTGTTGTATTAATTCACTTTTTTTTGTGTGTGCGTCTCAACTCAACAGCAGCTAATGGTCGTTCCATATTTTATGCCACACATTTTATAAATAAACAACAAAAATCACCATAAATTTCCGGTTTGTTTGGTATTACATAAAAAAAATTAAAATCTCGTTCAGAAGAAGACAAGAAAAAAGTGTCTCGTTTGTGTCTTCAACTCCAATTAAACAAATATCGACGTCAAATGTGAGACGATGCCCACCAAACCAACGACTTCAAACTTTAATGGCACAACCGTCTTACATAACAACAATAACAGCAGCTCGTCATCAAGCAGCTCCACAACTAGCTCAAGTGTCTTGAACAACAATTCATGTACGGCAGCCGCTCAAATAATGCTCAACGGATTCGCGAAAAACTCCACGCCAATCAATAACTCGGTGAATTTTGCGCAAAACAATACCACAAGTGATAAGTTGCGCGGCATCGGAGGCGGGGGCGGCGGTGCAGTTACATCGACAACAACAACCGGCGACACGAAAAACAATAATTTGAATTCCGCAACGGCCTACGCCAATGTAACTGCCGACTATGACTACGACTTGCCAAATCTCGAAGCACCGAAAAAGGTCAACAATGTGAAATTACATTTGCCATCCCCCGCATACGATCGATACCCATCGAAGAATTTGGGGCAGATGAAAGTGTATCCGATCACGACGCCAGACCGGGATGAGCCAGTATTTCACGCGAACGGGCAAAAGGTGAGAAAATTATTTTGTTTTTTTGTGGTTTTCGATTTCATTGGAAATCAGTTCAAAACTTGCGGATGCGGGAATTTTAAAAAATTGTGGATTTATTCAGTTTTTTTTGTTAGTTAATTTTTTTCTCAAAAAATTCTAGAGAAAATTTAATAAAATTAGTCACGTGACCAAAATTGACTATTTCATTTAAATTTTCTTTCAATTTTACGCTAAATTTTAAAAATAATGAAGACAATATTTTTTTTAATGTAAAAAATCATCGTTAAACGTAGAATAAATGCATAAAAAATTAAGTGATATTTTAAATTTTGAGTCGGAAAAGTTTAAAATTGAAAGAAAAATAATCATCACTTTTAATTTTCAATATAAAAAATTAGAAATTCACAAAAAAATATTAAAATTATTAATTTTAAGCAAAATCTTAAGAAATTAATGAAAAATTAAGTTTTTAATCCAGCTTTATACTCAATATTCTTCATTTTTAATATTTTAAATAAAATATTTTAAAACATTTTAGACAATTTTATGAATTATGAGTTATTCAAAAATTTTTGGACAAAAAATAAGTCAAAAAATTTAAAAATTTTTGAATTTTTTTTTAACAAAAATTTTCATTTTTTAACAAAAATTTTCAGAAAATTTCAAAATTCAATACAAAAATCCTGTCATTTCGAAAATTTTTTGAAAATTTTATGAAATTTTTGAAAAACTTTCTGAAAAACGCCAAAAAACGGTCAATTTTGAAAAATTTTTAATTTTTTTAAATTTTTGATGGACTTGAATATGCTAAGCCATAACTTGCAATAAAAAAAAATTCATTTTTGAAATAATTTTTAACAGTAAGAAAAACTAAATTTCGATTTTTTCAAAAATTTTCCTTTGTTAATTTTTTTGTTGGAAATTTTGGTACTTTTTTTGGACAAAAAACTAAAAAAATCAATTTTTTTAAATTCCCGCATCTAATTGTAACAGATTATTAACTTTTATGTCCCTGCTCACTACTTACAACTACTTTTCTTTTTAAACTCATATTTATTGCTTGCCTTCAAAACTCATTAAAAAAATATTGATATTGAAGTAATGAGGAATTGTTTCAAGTGAGTACTATAATTTGCTAGCATAACAAACAAAAAACCTCACAAAAGTAATTTGATCCGTAGTCAATAATAACAAAATCCATTTAACCATGAATCATCTCGTATTTTTCATTTCATGTACGCTACACAGCCGCAACAACAGCAACCGCCAGCCAACAACGACGACTCGATGCTGAGACGCGAAGAACAAGAACGACTCGATGAAATATTGTTGATTTGCACAGAATACGAAAAGCAAAATCAAACACCGACACACGGTACATTAGTCGGTTCCGCATCGCCAATCGTACAGAATCGCATCAAGACAAACGGTTCGTTGCCACGCGAAAAGAAGAATTTATCGCCGCTCAGTCCGACTGGCAACAGTAATGGCATCGCCATGTCTCCGCTTGACAGTCCCAAGCCGCAACGCGCATCAGAATACGAAAATCTGCACGATTCAAAGCGAACTTACATGAATTTGCCGCTGAAGGAGACGTCAAATACCGCATCCGGGAACGGCTACGAGAATGTCTTTCAAATTCACAAGAAAAATGTGCCGCAAAGTCCTCGAACGCGCATCCGAACGTGCATTTCGCCGAAAGTGGCACCTGCCGCACCACCGGAAATCCCCGCAAATCGCGCCAATGAATACGATGCCATCATAAAATCCTTCGAGGAGAAGTTAAAAGTCGAAATTCAGTTGTTGCAAAATCAGGAAGAGACTCCGGTGCCGTCGACGAGCGAAGGACAAACCTCCACATCGCCCGAAATTTCATCCTCGGACAATTCTAGTCTTTTACTGGAGCGCCAAACGGAACGCAGCGAAATAATAAAGACAATTCGTCACTTGAAAACGCAAATTGCCGACTTGGAGAACCAGCAAGAGGAAGTCCACCGTGAAATGGATGTCGAAAAAGCTCTTGTCACGGCAGAACTTTCGTCGGAGCACGATTTAGCGGCAAAACTCGAACAAGATTTGGCTCAAATCACGCAAAATTTGCACAGAGCCGAAGCACAGCGGAACGCAAACCGCGTGATGCAAGAAACGAACCAAGCAAAGCTCAAACAAGCGATCGACGTGAAGCAGGAACATCTCAAGAGATTAGAATCCTTGCTAGAAACGGACAAAGAGAACGAGGATTTGTGCAAAGAACAAAGTAAAATATCGGACGAACTCGAAAACGACATAAAAGTCTTCGAAGATTTGGAATTTCAGTATTTTGAGGAGGAAACAGAGTGGCAGCAACAACGCGACGAAATGCAAAAAGACCTGCAACGACTACGACGACAGGTGATGGATAAACGTGAACACATCAAAAAGTTGGAGAAACAAGATAGTGATAGTCATGCAACGGCGTGCCTCGACACGAAGCACATCGAAACGCAAATATTTGGTTTGCTGAAAGACCTTGAAGTGAATCGTGAACGTTTAAAAGTCTTAGATAAGGAAATTTTTGAGATATCGGGACAAGAGTTAGATCGCGACACCGATACGGAAGAAGATGAAAGTGATCAACGGCGGACCGGGGTCAACAATGTGATGTCTCAAAGTCTCTTTGGGTCACAGGAAATGCTGAATCAAGGTGCCGCTGCAGCGAAAAATGACTTGATGTCCAAAAGCATGAACGAAAATATGCTTTTGACGAATTTGGAGACTGGCAAACGTCTGGATTTCAGTTATTGCAATCCGGTTCCGAAACCGAAGCGACACCAAACCTTCGATATGAACAAGGAAATTTCGGATTTGTTGCAAACCAAAGGCGATAAACTACAAGAAGCTGATAACGGTGGCAGTCCAAAGCTCGTGATGTTCCAACGATCCACGGAAAATGTCTCGGATCCACTTTTAAAGCTCAAATATCAACTTCCGGACAGCGCCACGCTGCCTCGTGTCGTGCATGCCGACAAAAAACGCCCAAAATCGCAAACGCAAGACCTCAACCTCAGTCTCGAGGAAGATAATTTCACCGTGGATCCGGGAACGCCTAAACGCATCGCCTCCCAAGACGACATCGATCGCATTTCCAAAATCACAAACGATTCGCCGCTCGTTTCATCCCAAGGCGCCAGCGATAAAGTCAAGGAAAGTATCAAAGAAATCGAGAAAAATCGTCAATTATTGCTCGCGCAGCAAGGATCCCATTTGATTGACTTTGAAAAACGCAAAATGGACGAGCTCCGTAAACGAAGTCAGGACGAAGCACGTGCCAAATATCAGTTGGAACAACAAAAGGCCTTTACGAGTTCCTTACCGCGCAACGTAAATGTCACGCGATCGCCAAAAGTGGTGCACAAAGACACCAATAACGTGCCCTACTTGCAGTATCAACAGCAACTCAGTGGCGGCAGTAGCGATGGAAGACCCTTGTCAGAGTTGTCCGAATGCAGTTTCGAAGGAAATTTCCAAAATTTGCAGAATCAATCGACACCGAATCGCAAGGAAGTGATTGCGCCTGCGGCGTCGCCGTCACTCAAGTCAGAGAACCGCAACAGTATTCAGAGTGAAAATAGCTCGGAAGGCGCAGTGGTAAGACGCAACATGCCGAAACATCAACGACCGCTGACACGATACTTGCCGATATTTTCGGACCTGAATTTGCGGGAACACATCGAGTCGGCAGGCCATCAAATTGCACTGTGTCCTCATGTCTTTGTTGATCGAACGACCTGTAAAGGGTAAGAAAATTAAATTTAAAAAAAAAATTCGTCTAAAAACCCCAAAAATCGAATAAAAAAAAATTAAAAATTTAAGTAAAAAATTTAAAAAAATCATAAAAAATTTTTTAAATAAATTTTAAAGAGAAAAGATTTTTTTTAGAAAAATTTTAAAAACAAAAAAAAATAAATTTCATCAAAAATGAGAAAACTTAAGAATTTGGAAAATAATTTGAAAAGTTCTTATTTATTTATTTTTTTATTTTAAAAAAATTAAAAATTAAATTAAACCAAATATAATTTCAATACAAATTAAATTTTTGTTATTCGAAAAAAATAATAATTTTAGGAAATTAGGTACTGAATCAATTTTTTAAAAAATTTATTTTTATGATTTTTTTATTTTTATTTCAAATAATCTGAACTAAACTTTAAATTCGCAAATATTATTTAAACTTTTAAAAATAATAAAAATATTGGGAAATCTTTAAAAAAAATAATTCACTCATTTTGTATGAAAAATATTTTCAAATAATTTTTATTTTATAGACAAAAATATGTCAAAAATTTATTTTTTTTTATTTTTTCAAAACAGAAATATTTATTAAATAAAATTTTTATAAATTTCGTCAATTTTGCATTGTGCAACTAAAAAAATTAAAATTTGTTAAAATCGTAGAAAATTGGTTAAAAAAATTAAAATTAACAAAACTTTTCTCTTTTTAGATACCTTCACAAGATCGGAAACTACTTTGGATGGTCGAAACGTTGGTTCGTCCTCGATCGAGATAAGCGTGCTTTAATCTACTACACCGACAAATCCGAGAAAAAAGTTCGTGGAGGAGCATATTTTTCGGTAAATTCTAAAATTTTCTTAAAAAAACAATTTTTAATAAAAAAAAAACTTTTTAGGCAATTGACGAAGTTTATTTGGACCACTTGAACGTCACAAAATCTAATCGCCCGCACAGCACTTTCATCGTGAAGACAAAGAAACGCTTGTACCATTTACAAGCACCTAGTGATCAAGCAGCCCGCATTTGGATTGACGCAATCATCACCGGAGCTCAAGGAAACTTATCAGAATTTTACGAATAATCAAACAATTTTTTTTTTCAAACCATAACAATATTTAACAGAACTAACAAAAAAGAAACACAAGAAACGGAAAATAGTTGCCATATTTTTACATTACAAATTAACACATGTCACAAACAAACAATTTTTAACAGGAAACATAAAAAAAGTGTCTTAACGCAGTATAATTAATCGTATTTATAGTTGATAAGAATGTTTTACAAACAGAGACGCGATGAGAACCGAGCGCCTAAAGAGGAAAATTTTACCAAAGATTACCACAAACACTGTCTTATAAATATTTTTTTTTTAAATTGTAAGACTCAACTTACAAATAATAATTAATTAAATTAAAAAAGGTTCTCTCGCAAACAAAAGAAAACTTGGAAAGAATTCCTAAAACGACTAAAAATATTAAATAATAATAATTTAGAGATCGTAGAGACTAAAAAAAACTTTTTATTTTTAAGATTACTTTTTTCTTCCTTTTTTGGTCAGAAACTGAATTACTACTTACTATTTTCTAAATACCTGCAAAAAAAAATCCTAAAAGTATTCTCTTTGCATTCGAACTTTTATTTTTTCTGTGCTACTTTTTTAGAGAAAAATATTGAACTGAATTTTATTTCGACACGTTTTCGGACAAAATGCGTGTTTGATATGTAAAAAAAATATTTTAAATAAACAAATTAAAGAACAATACGATATTTTTAAGGAAACAAAAACAAAAAATATTTTAATACCTACATAATTTTTAATTTAAGGATCGATCAGTATTTTGATCTCCTTTACATTTTAATTTTATTTTATTTTAGACATGAAAAAAATAAAGAAAATAAAGCAAAATATGCAAAATTTTAAAAAGTTGTTTTTTTTAGAAAGTAAAATATCTAGACCATTTCAAATTTTGTTCCGAATAAGAAAGGTAAATCAAAAAAAAAAAAATATTTTTTTTATGTAAAAATTAAATTGAAACAGTTGTTTTTGATAATTAAAAATTTTTTTTTCAAAAAGATAAATTAAAATAAAATATGATCAATAAATAATTTCTAGATAATTTCCTGATTTTTTTTTTTTTTTTTTTTTTTTTTTTTTTTGAGAAAAAAATTTATGTTAAAAGTACAATTTTTCTAGTTGAGGTTGCTCCAAATAAAAATCAAAAATAATGTCCGATGCCCCATTTTGAAACAAAATTCATTAAAAATTGAAATTTAAAAAAATCTTAAAAAATTTAAATATTTCCTCATTTAATTCGCAGAATAAAAAAATCAATATAAGTTTTATCAAAAAAAAAAAAAACTTTGATAACGTTTCTGATTGCTCAGCTGTCGAATATTCTAGAATTCAAAGAAAATATCAGAAAATGTTTTTAAGCGAATTCTTTTGAAATTTAACACGTCTTCTTATCACTATCTAGATTATTTTTTTAATCCACAAAAAAAAATTTATTGAAATTTGAAGCAAAAAATAGTAAAAACACAAAAATTAGTTTTTTTCTTCATTTTTTTATTATTTCTAGTAGAATGTAACTTTACGTTAAAAAAGTATTACATCAAAGAAAAAAAGGCTAAAAATTAAAAAAAAAATTAAATGCACAAACGTGTATTTTAAAAAATTGGACCTTGAGACCATTCAGATTTTTGTTTTTATGATATTTCATTTTTTATTGTTTTGGAATACTTTTTTTTTTATCTCAATTTAAGAAAATTTGAATTGACATTTTTAAAATAAATTGTTCTAAATTACTTCATTGTTTGCGACGATAGAGATGCTGACAAAAAATTAACGCTAGATTAATCGCTATTTGTAGTCTTCCTTAGCACATATCTAGTTTAAAAAAATTAGATTCTAAAGTTGCGTGGGTGTCTTTCTCACATTTTTCTTTTTTTTTAAATATTAATCAAGGAGGAAACTTGGGAAGTAGGTAATTTCGCACAAAATTTACAATTCATCCTTGTTCTCCTTAGCTTTGCCGGATCTGTCGTAGCCCTTGAGTTCGTTTGTGGCGTGTTTGGCGATGTACTTGATGAAGTCATCAGCTTCGCGACCACCTTCGTATTTGACGGGAGACGCTTTCGATCCCTTGGGTAACCAGAAAAGTGTCGGGAAGCCGCGTACCTCGAACAATGGTGGCACATCGTTGGCTGTGGCATCAACTTTGACCAACATTACGTTCTCGTTCTTGAGTTTCTCGCCGACTTCATCGAAAACGGGAGCGAGTTTCTTGCAGTGTCCGCACCACGGGGCATAGAATTCGACCAAAACATCTTTGTCGCTTTGCATAACCAACTCGTCGAAGTTCTTGGCAACACCAACTTTGACGGGACCATCATTGCTAGTGGGCACCGGCTCGGATTTGACGTATGGCTCCAATGCACCTTCGTATAAATCGTTAACGAATGCTTGCAAGTTGTCGACATTGAATTCGTCTTTCATGATGAATTTTTGTCCTTGAGCGTCGCGAGCCAAAATTACGGGTTTGTCGCCAGTGTAATCATATCCGTACTCATTCAACTCATGTTGGAAGTCATCTTTGGAGCTGACGGCGAAATTAACTTTGCCAGCCCAGTCTTTGGCGACTTTCAAAACGCGATTACGCCAGTAATTGGTGCCTTTGGGGTTTTTGGTGTAGTCAACAGAGTAATAAGCGACAACCAAGGGATTTTTGAACTCTGACGTCGATTCACGAGTACGATGTCCCACCAAACCATGCAAGTTATCCTTAACGAATTGCGTGAGGGCATCCATATCTTTGCCGGTGAACTTGACGAAATCCTCTTCGAATTTGTTGGCCAAGTGGGGAGCACGGAACAAGACAATGGCATCTTTTTCTCCTTGTTTTTCCAAGACAGCAGCGGCACTCGAGTGAGCGAAACGAAGCTTTTCGCGGAATTTGTCGGCATATTTGTTGAACAAAGTTTTCATGGCGCCATCCTTTTCGAAGAAACCAACAACGGCAGCTTCGTTAACCTTTAAGAACGTCTCCAAGGCTTGCACGGAGGTCAATTCCTTGCTAGCTGGTCCAACTTGGGCACGCATGTACTTGACGATGCCGGCAGCTTCACGTGGTCCATTGTATTCTTGCGACACTTCGCCATTCTTGAAGATCTTCAATGTTGGGTATCCGCTGACCGAGTGACGTTCGCAAGTTTTCTTACCGGCTTCGGTACAATCGACCTTGGCCAAGGCAATTGGTGGATCGTCATCTTTCAATAATTCAGCTGCTTTGGCGTATTCGGGCTTCAAGCGTTTGCAATGGCCGCACCTTTTTAATGAGAAAAACAAAAAAAAAAATGAATTTTCAATTTTTTTTTTTTTTTTTTTTGATAAAAGGTCATTAACTTCTTTACGACCAAAAGAACAATGAACGTCATCAAAAATTAATATTTTCGGCATTTTTTTGACGATCAATCAAGGAAAAATCGATAAAAAAGGGAAGCGAGATAAGAAAACTCACCAGGGAGCATAGAACATGACGAGAGTTGTCTCAACTTCATTGACACCGGCGTCGAAAGTATCATCGCCCAATTCCTTGACGTCGGCTTCTGCGGCAAATGCGAATGCCGCAAATGCTAATACGATGAATGCCTTACTCAGCATTGTGATTTCCTGTTCGGGAAGTTTTTTTTAAATTTTTTTGTCTAAAAATGATCAGATAAAATAAAATACCTTTTAATTTCGGGAGCTGTATCTGAATTGAATGAGTTGGCGATTGTGGGGACGAGATGGAATGACGTGTCTAAACGGCAAGAGGCGAATAACGAGATTTCCCTTTCCAGGATTTCCAATAATCCTTCCATTATTCCAGTTTCGCTTCCAATGGATGCCTGTACGACACACACATACACGGTACGGCGTCGGAAATTATTTTTTTTGCACTGGGATTTGTCGGAAATTATTTTTTTTGCATTGGGGTTGAGTGACGTGAGTGGCATGAGTTACCATGAGTGGTCTCGACCCAGTGCGTAATTAATTCGATTGACATGTCCCAGAAAGAAATTTAAATTGATCGATTTTAACGCCAAAATTTGAATTGCGGTAAAAATTTGCTCTAAAAAAGCCGTTATCACCATAGAAACTCGAAAAAATTCTAATTTTTTATTGATTTTTGTTTAAAAATTTAAATTTTAGACTCAGAATTTTTTATTAAAATCCGTAAAAATTAAAATCCTTTTGAATTTCATTCAAAAAATCCAAAATAAACAAAAATTTTGACGTTTGTCGTTTGACCGTTGTAGCTGAAGCATGCGCATTTCGCACTTACATCGATTTTTCTTTCTGTTTTCATTTTTTTCAGTCGTAGAGGAAACTCGTAAGAGAACGGTCGGAAAACCGCTGCTCTGTGCTCTCCGTGTATAAGAGTGTAGCGATACACAAAAAATATTTTTCCCTTTTAAAAATACGGAAATATTCGGAAAAATCTAGTGCGACCGCGATAAACTCACTTTTTCGCTTTGCAAATCGGTAGAAAATGCTCCAAAGTGACAATTGATACGAATTTCAAGCAAAATCTTTGCCAATTTCCATGGGAAAAAGATGTTTTTCTTTCGTTGACGCATTGCAGATACACAAAGTTATACAAATAATATTTTATTTTGTCTTTCGGCAATTCAAATATTTCTTTTTTGAACAAAAATAACAAATATCTCGAACGTCTTCTCCTCCCGTATCGATTGTCGCTTTGAGCCACTTTTTGATCAATTTTGCATCAAAGGGAAATTTTCGTGTATAATTGCTATTTTTACATGCAAAAAAAAACGATCGACGCTAAGAAATCTACACAAAAATAAATAAAATTCTAAAAGCGGGTCAACGTGAAACGAAATTTATTTCTAGATTCGTTTGAAGATTCCGAATCCTTTTCATTTTCAGCTCGATTTGAACAACAAAAAAAAGTTGTTGAAAGGTTTAGCACACACAAAAGTCAAACTCAATTTATTTCCGATTTAGCAAATTCTGTGGAAAAGAAAATTAAAAACAAAACGCCGAGAAAGAGGCAGACTGTGAAAGAAGAAGAAAAGAACAAAAAAGCAATAACTCATTCGTGTGTGTGATGTGAAACAAAAAATGTTCATTCGAAGAAAAGATTCTTTCTTAGGACAGTTTTGCAACAATAGATGAGCAAAAAAAAGCAACCTTGAGCTATTCTTTGCAGCTACAATTCTACGCAGCGAAAATTATCCTGCGAAGGAAAGTGACATTCATTCAAGCATAAAATAAAACAAAACTCTGAAATTTGCTCATTTCTTGGAGAGAAATATAACAAGAGTTGAAAAGTTATTTATTTAGTGAGTGTGGTTTTTAGAAATATATTACGTGAACTTTCTTTGAAAACTAATTTTACCGAAGATTTGTGTTCAAAGAAGGAATTCAAAAGTTTTTGACATACAAAGAGATGGGAATAATTACAAACTCTAAGATTTTAGTGTAAATTTGTGAAAATTATCTTTTATGTGTGTTTTCGAAATAAACATCGAACATGATTTTAATTTTAATTAGAGTCAAATGTTTTCGTTTCCTTTCTAGGGTTGAATGTGCCTTTGTCGCAAACGTTCCTTCTGCTCAATATCTTGCACTTCGACACCAAATTGATCTTTTGTGCTCCCGACGGGGTCTTTGATAGCCCTTTATTCTTATGTCAAATCATCGAAACTGTTAAAGAACTCGATAACCTTCTTCGGGTTGTTTTTGTTTCATACTCTTCGTACATTTCCATCAATTTATGTTTGAATTTTAAATATCTTTTGAGATTAATTAAATACTTATATACGTATTTCTCATTGAATGAGAATGATGGCATTTATCATTATTAATTTCGAATTTATCAATTTAAATCTTCATTCAAACCTAATTGTAAAAAACGTCAAATTTTGATAAAAAATTCAATAAATGCCTATAGTCATTTGATCAGTCTTGTTGCACTTCTTCAAGGTTAGTTAGAGTGTGGATTTTTTTGACGTGAACACAGGTTGTACATGAAACGATAATAAAAAAAACGAGAAACACACAGTGGCCGATTTTGTTACAAAATTTCTCTCTCATCTGTAAGGTGCAAACAGCAGTTTTAGTTTTTTTTTTTGAAAGTTAGTATTTGATCCATTTGAAATTGTTGGAGCTTTGACGCTTTCTTTAGTAAAATGTAATGTCGTTCATATCACAGGTTGAATTAAAAATACTGAGACAGCGATTCATTGCGAGTTTAGCTTCAAAGTTTGTCCTTGCTCTTTTTTTAAACAAAGGGTCGCTTCCTAGAAAGTGTTGCATTGTTCTTGAAATTTAATGATATTACATTCCAAATAAAAAAATGTCTACAAAATAAAAAATTAATAAAAAAATTCTTTATGCAAAATGTGAATTTTAGATTTTTTATGAAAAGCTACTTTTCGGTACTTACTTTTGACCTACGTACTCACAGTAGATTATCTGGATCACCAAATTAAAATTCTTTCCATAGAAAAATTTCAAACATTTTTCTTTGTTATGATTTTTCATAAATTTCAAGCATGATTGGAGTCAGAAAAATTTTTCATGATTTTGTGTCCAAACTAAGCTCACTTTTCACCAATATTAAGTTCAGAGTAAATTATTCCCATCCTTCGTTATATCAAATACTCGTCAAGTGATACATTTACCTAAAAATAAATAAAAAAAATCTTCTGCCAAAAAAAAATCGCTAAAGATTACTTTTTATACAAAGTTCTAGGTCATATAAATAGTTTACTTACTACATTGTACGTACAACCACACAAAAAACAGCAAGATGGTGAAAAATCATTGGCTACTACTACCAGTTGGTAAGTCACTTCCTCACTTTCTACCCCATATCATTAATTTTCTGCTAATAATTAAATTTAAATTACCAAGTTGCTACAAATTTTACAGGAAATTGAGATGTCAATCTTCTAATCAGTTTCAGCCTTGACAACTGCTCAATTGTGCTTGAAACTGATTCGAAGCAATTTGCACAAAATCACATCCCTTCTCCTTCTCTCTCTCTTTCTATCATTTTATATACATTTCCTTCCTTCCTTTAATTTACATTAAATTTTCTGTTCAAGCACGTTTTGAAAAAAGTACTTGTTAACTTTTTCTTTCCATATTTCTCATCTAACCCTCGTCTGTCACGTCTATCAAATTGCATAAATCCCATTTCAACTTGTTAATAAATTATTGATTGACATAAGTAATTTTTTGCTTCCTTAATTATTATCATCCACTTTTTTTCCTCTTCTTCTGTGACCGTTATAAATTGAATTTTCGTGCCAAGCTAAAAAAAAATATAACAAAAGGGAAATTAAATTATATTTTATGCACGTTCAGCAAGAAAATTTACATAAGTGTTCTCGAGTTAAAAGAAATAATTGAAAAATAGCAAGGCGTCTCCATTTTCAATAATAAATTGCACACTTTATTAATTTTTTACACTCTCTTTTGTTGAAAAACGACACTTTTCATTCCTTTTTCATTCAAAAATTTTTTCAAATAATTCAAATAAAAAATTCAATAAAAAAATCCCTTCACAGAGTGATAGTGCATCAAACCGCCCAACCAATAAAAATCACATCAAACAACTTCAACTATCTTTTATGTCATGATTTTTTTTCTCTTTTTTTATTTTCAAGTATTATTCATGTATATCGAATTAAGTCGAACCGATAACTGTTTTCCGTGTAAGTGAAAAATAAAGCGATAAAGAATTTTATCTACTTAATTAATATATTAACAATTACTATATGATAACCGATTTGCTTTATAAATATTAAAAAGTTTTTTTTTCTATATAATGTTATGTGCTTTTCTTCTAAATTTTTTCATAATTTTTGATTGAATTTTATATTTAGAACGTTTTTATAAATAATTTACTAACAATTGCAAAAATTAAAAAAAAAATAAATAAATAAAAAACTGTAAATATTGTAAAATACTCAATGACATCGCTTTTTGCCGTGAGCTTTTTTGTTTGTTTTTTGATGAAACTTTTAAGTTTAACTTACTTACCTGGCTTCCGCATAAATATTTCACCTCCTGCCGCAAAAAATCACGAGTAGATTTTGTAGATCTATAAAAAAAAAAGTCCAATTTTGTATAAATAATAAAAATAATTTTTTTTACTAACAAATCACATTTCACTTAAGATATTGTACCTTAGAAACTCCCTTTTTGTAGTTTTTATATTGAATCACTTTTGGATTTTGCAGATGTTGTTAGATTTGTCATTTCTGCGATGAAAAGAAGAAAATTCTTTTTTAAATGGAAATTTTCTGTATTGTAGAAAGTTGATTGAAAAATGATGATCTAACAACACCTGTCAGTCCTTTTTTCAATGAACTTCTTTAATATATCAAGCATGCCTTCAGCTGGGTCCATTTTTCGTACGTAACAGTATTAGTTTTCCCTCCCACTTTTAATCACTTCAAACTATTTCCATAGAAATTTTTTTATTGTGAAAACTTTTTCAATCTAGGATCATTAAGTCCAAAGCTCTTGTCCTTGATTTTTTTTTATCATGAGGAAGGTGTAATAAGCAAAAATGTTTCCTATTTTAGTCTTGTAGTATTTGACTAAAAAAATAAAGGTCGAAATTTGATCGAAAAAAATTAAAATAAAATTTATAAATTCTATTAAATTGAATTTTATTTTATCTTGAAAAAAATTCATATTTCTAAACAGAAATTATGTTTAAAAAATAAAAGAAATTAAAAAAAATAAATATTTAAAAACATAATTCTTGACCATTTTTAATTTAATTTTTAATTTGTTCCTATAAAATTTTAAGTACTTTTACAAAAAAAAATTGAATAAAATTTTTAATTTTATTATTCAATTTAAAAATCGAAATATATAATTTCTTAAAATTTTTAATGAAAAAAAAAATAAATTTTGTAATTAAATAAAATTAAAATTTTAAAAAATTACAAAAAATTATGCTATATTTAATAAAATTCCTTCTTAAAATTTGTTTTGTTATTTATGAAATAAAATAAAAAAAATAAAATAAAATAAATAAAAAAATAATATTTTAGCGCCCTAAGCTATTTTAATACATCATAAAAGGAATCAAAATAAGCAACAATTTTGTAAAAAATCTTGATAATGTGAAACATTTTCTCTTGTTGCTTAAAAGTAAAAAGAAAAAATATTTTTTTAATTAAAATAAAAAATACCTAAAATAACCTTCACCTTCTATGTCAAGAAGTTAGTAGTCACTAAACTACCTCGATAACCTCTCTTTCTCACTCTTTTTTCACTCTTCTCCTTTGTAAACAATTTTTAATAGTCCCCCATAAAAAAACTTTTATTACTTGTTGTAGTACTACTTACTTACCACCGCGTATTTAATTGCTCTCATAAATTTTTTTGTACATCGATGATTGTAAATATCTCTTTTTTCTCTGTAGCTGGTAAAGATCCTCCGTAGTCGATGTTCTCATCTCTCATCCAAAAAAGTTGTTTTATTTTTGATGTAATTGCTAATGCCAAGCAAATACCCAAAAGTAGTTTTCTCATAAAATCCCCAAATCACCAAAGCGCAAAGCCACATTTCCATTAAATTTGTATATTCTAGCATCTCACTTGTCAAAATTGATAGGTCATTATTATTACAGACGCAACGACAACGCGCGATGTGTTATGCGATTCTCTTGTTGTTTTTCTAATACTTTTTGTTTTATTTTTGTTGGAATTTCGTTCATTATTTATTCAGATTTTCAGACGAACAAAAAAAAATGTGTTGCTTTGTTTATATCTCAGATTTTTTTTTGCGTTTAGTTTTGAGTTGGCAGCCACTTGCTGCTATTATTTCGCTTTTTCGCAAATGAGGGAAAAGTGATACACAGCGAATATTTGTTTATATAAATCATAAATCGAAATTTGTTTATTATTGATGAACTTTTTTTTTTCGTTGTTAGAAATCAACTAGTAGGTCGATATTTGTGGTCTGTCTGTCCTTCTGATAAATCTTCTTTTCTCTGAATTTTACTTAGGCGAATAAATTTAATTTTTTCAGTTTTTGTCCCATGTTGATTTTCATGAGGGGGGAGTGGGGTAAATTAAAAGAAAAATATTTTTTAAAGTTTTGTTTGTATTTTTAACGTTTTTGAACAATAAACATAGATTCTTAATATTAAATAATTTATAGTTCACTTTATTTTAAAATTTGATCACACAAGTGGAAAAAAATCAAACAAAATCTCTCTGAAAAAAAAAAATATTTAAAATTTTGGTCACGTGACTTAAAAATATTTTCATCTAGAAAAATTTAAAAAAAATTTTATAACAATAATTTAAAATTAATTTAATTAATAATAATAATAATTAATTAATAATTAATTTATAATGAATTTATTATTTTATAAAATTAATTCAAAAATTAAAAAAAAAATTAATTTCAATAGAAAACTTCATATTAAATCAACTTTAATTCGTTTTTTGTAAAATTTTAATGAAAACTTTAATTTTTCATTAATTTTTATCAAAATTTAAAAAATGTTTCCATTTCTTAATTCATTTTTTTCCGTGAATTTTTTCGCAAAAAATGAAAATATAAAATTTATTCGCCTTATGGAAAATTACAACATATGTGACCCCTAAAAAAACACTTTTCAAGTTTAATTTACAAACAAATGTTATAACAATAGATTTATTTAGGTAAATATCACAGACGTAAATATTTATACTACTGTTGAATAACAAGATACACTTTCCAAGTGGCTTTCTCGTGAAATCACTTAATTGTTAATTTAAACAAACTGTCAATGAAAAGTTTTTAATTATTTTAAAAATTCTACTTTTCTATCACAAATTTCCTACTCTTTTCAGTTGAAACTTTTTTATTATTGAATTAAATTTAAATTAAAATTAATTATACATGACAAAGTGCCTTAATAATAAATATTGATGAGATTCTAACCTTTTTAAATAACTTTCCCATATCAAATATTTTCTTTAGAATAGACAAATTATGTAGAATAGAAAAAACCTCCAATTTGGCCAAAAGAAAGATCTTTAGTAAAAGGGTCAGTTTCATTCCAACCAAAAAAAAGTATAAAAAAATAGAGATCCATATCTATTTCATTTTGTTCTATATTTCTATAATTACAGTCTGTATTGGATTAGTATGGTTTTGGATTCCGGAGACAGTCATGTCAGCCGAATGCCAATGTAAGGAACTTTCAAAAATCCTTTTCCCAATAAAAAAAATTGATTCAATCAAAATGAAATTCCATAAAGAAACTACAATAACAAGTACAATAAAAAAAAATCAGCATAAGCTGCAGAAAAAAATAATAAACCAACCAAAAGAGACAGCCAATCAATAAATTTTCCGTTTCACAACAGCAATAAACTTGTACACTATTGAGAATATTTCAATAAAATATAATTATATACAAAAATATAAAAGTTATCTCTATACCAAAAACAACATAAACTTAAACAGATTGAATAAAATGAAACAAAATGATAATTTTTCTTTTTTTTAGTTTTTCAGTTTCCGATTCTTCAGTTTAATTTTATAATTTTGAAACTCTGCTAATCTGTCTGTATGTTCACTTTTCTCTTCTGTCATGTACATTTCTTCTCTATATTCTATGTATTAATGTATATTACAACCTAATTGGAGAAAAACATGTTCATAAGCGTTAATGTTTAAAAAAAAATGTGCTGTTTCTGTATATTCGACAAAATATTTCCCACCATCTCCCCGCCACCTCCTAAATGTTTATTTATTTTATCTCATCGTTTATTCATCTAAATTAAGTATTTCAAGGTGTTGTTGGTGCTCGTTGTGGAAAATAAAAAAAAATCCTTTCAATTTTTTATGTATATTAAAGGGTTCGTTAATTAAATATTTAATTCGCATCACCGAAAAAAAAAATAAAAATAGGTTGCGTTGACGCAATATTGATTAAAAAAGGTTCGTTTTTGACTTGCTTTGATCACGGAGCGAGAGATGCACGTGATATTTAATTTTGTATTGACTTAAATCGATTGAAGAAGAAAGGTAAATATTGAGGTTAAATGGAGTGATTTTTCCGATGGAAATGAAATATTTTCACAGTGCAAACTAATTTTTTTGTTGATTTATCTTCTTTTCTCGTTTCAATTTGAATAGTGGTGCACCGAGTTTTTGCGTATTCGTGTTTCGAAATTTTGTTTCGATGGCATTGAAAGAAGTCAAATTTAATTATATTAAAATTTAGGAATTATTTTTGGGATTTAATGGATTTTGATCATTGTAAACGTTTTTCAGAACCTTTTCGAAATCAATTCGTAAAAATTTTAGCTTGGTTTGAATTAATTGGAAAATTGAATTGAGCTTGAAGTGGCCTTTTTTAATTCTGAAATTAATTTTTTTTAAATTTTTGCTTGGTTTGGATTAATATACATACATATAACATCTTTTTGAATATTTAAGGATCTTTTTTGAAAAAAAATCCATTCTCGGGACTAAGTGCTTCAGCCTATAAGAAAAATAATAAATTTATTAAAAAAAATAATAATTCTTACCAGCTTCTTGGTCTTCTTCATTTAAGAATTTTCATCTCAAAACGCTTCTGCCTTCCAATAGCTTTCCCATAAAAATTTCTACAAAAAATCGCTTTAAAAAAATTATTCATAACAGCACAAATCTAGATGCTTTTCATTAGAAACTGCTGCTTTTAAATTTTCTTCAAAACTGCTTCTTAGAACAAAAACACTGCTTTACGTCAAATTTAGATCTGCAATTAGATATCAATTAACGAAAATTTAATTTTTAGCCAAAATGTGTTTTTTTTTCAATATCTAAGTGTTAGAAAAATCTCGTCGTCTTCTTCTCTTTTGTACAAAAAAAAATGTATAAACAGAAATTCTTACAAATTAGATCATCATCGGCCCAGTTGAACCTTGAAATTATATCATTTATTATTGGATTTAATATTTTTTTTTTCGTTATCTCATCCTCTTCTTGTTGTGTTTTGCCAAGAATTATATTCCTAAAACGAAAATGTGCATGCTGTACAAATTTTTTTTTCTATGTTCAAAGTTTTCTGTCTGTTATTTACTATGATGTTCAAAATCATTTTGTTTTACTATTAATAATAATAAATAAAATAAAAAAAATGAGATTGAGAAAATTAATTTATTATGATTAGCCATACTCACTTGCTTCTTATTTTTATGTTGAAAATGCTGAAAAAAAATCAAAACTTGTAAAAAGAGGTTTCATTCGTTCAAATTTAACATTTCTCTAACATTAACACATATTTAACAATTAATAAAAAAATAATTTAAATAAATCATTAAATTGAATTTTGAGTAAAAAAAATTAAAATATTTTCTCAAAATTCAATAATTTCTCATTTAGATTAGTTTTCAAGTAGATTAGAATGTGTGCATCACTCATAATTTTTTTTTAATAAAAAAATAAAATTTTAATGGCTCACCTCGAATATTCGCAGCTCGTTCAATTTACTGTTATGAATGTGATTCATGGACTGACCCTAGATGTAAGGATCCCTTCAACTACACAGCTTTACCGAAAGATCAGCCGCCGCTCATGACATGCAACGGTTGTTGCGTAAAAATGGTCCGGCACTCAAAGACACGTAAGGCATTCATATCGCATCCTCTCGCTGGAGGGCATTATCTAATTGACACTAAATTTAATTCAATTTCCATATGACACGCATGACAATTCTGCAGCGTACGAAGTTGTACGGAGACTTTGCACCAGTCAGCTACAAATTAATCTGTTTATGGTCGATCATGTTTGTATGCAGGTCAGTCCCTTGAGCTTAGCCTTTAATATCATTTTCCGATTAAAATTTTTCAATGTCGCGTGTTTCATGATCATGATGGAAGCCTTTTAACATTTTTTTTCTTTCTTTTTTCTTTTAAAACTTTTAGGAAAGCTCGGGCTCTGGTAAGTTAAATTTAGTTGAAAGTGCCAAAGGACAAACTTGACTAATTAATTTGTACATTTCAGGTCACATGTGCTTCTGTGAGGACGATATGTGTAACGCAGGTCCATCCCTCTACACACATAACACTCATAACATTATAGAAACTGTGTTTAAAATGTTTGCAAGTTTAGCTTCTGTTACAATATTTTCTAATTTCATCTACTGGAACGGAAGATAAATTTAACATCCGAATAATACCCGTAACAATTTGCCTGTTTTTTTTTAATTTTAATTATAATTTTGTTACTTGTTTGAATTATACAAATTTACCATAAAAGTATGAAATTATTATTAATAGAGCTTTATCTTTTGTTTGAAACTTTTAATTGTTATGTTATACACTCACTTTTTTCCAAATTATTCACTCTTTTTTAGAATGTTACAAAAATTAGTTGCATCCCCTTTTACTAACCTTTTTATTATTTTTTAGTTTGTAATGGCTGAAAGTTAATTAATTTTCATAAAGTTAATTAAATAAGCAGGGCTGAGTTGAAAACTTTTTTTTATACAAAAAAAAAATCATTTTTCATAAAACTTTTTTTGTAAAATTATAATTTAACTCATAAAAGAACAAACATGAAAAAATATATATATTAACAATGGTCGTCATCACAAAAAAATATTTAAAAAAAATTAAATAATGTAGTTAGAATACAATCAATCAGGTCCGCCATCTTGGATTTTTTCATGACATTTCGAACGAACCTCAGTTAGATATCAAAAAATGGGTTCGTTCGAAAATTCATTAAACCCTTAGAATAGAAACCTGTTAGGAATTAGAAGCTGATATTATCTCTTATAATTTTTCCTTCAAATCATTGAACCTTAGTTCATCAAGATAATAAGAAAGAAGCTGAAATGACACAAAAAGTCTGTCTATCGCGCAGGTTAGTTCGTAGTGTAAATAAAAAAAGAAAGAAGTTCACCCTTTTTCAAAAATATTTAAAAAGTAATTTAGTTCAAACAAAAAATTACAAGTTAGAATGAGCTTTAATAGTACATCATGGTGGAAAAAAGCACAAAAAAATCGCTTTTTGCAATTTTTGTCCAACTTTTATCGAATTTCCGTTGCACATACCTTTTTCACACTTTGGGACCTTTTTCATATCAGCCACAATTTAAAAATTAAAATGTATTCACACACTTTTTAGCTAAACGTATACTATTCGTGTGCATATAAAAAAATATATATTCTCTTAAAACGTTTATAATCTGTGTAAAAAGGGATCAATGTCAATATTTTATAGCGTCATGCAAATAGAGTCTTATGAAAATCACATGAAAAAACAGCTTTAACGGAAGTATTTTAGAAAAAGGTTTTTTTTGGCAAACTTCAGTCTTGTTGAGTGAAAAAAATTTTATTGAGTTCGTTCAGGGCCCAAAACATTTTTGAATTAAAAATAAATAAATTTTAATTAAAGCATTAAAAAAATAATTTTATAAAAAATAAATAAAAAATAGTAAAAGTCAAATTTTTCAATTTAAACTTAAATTTTTTTTCTAAATTTTTTAATATTATTAAATTTTTAAAAAATTTTTAATTTTTTTTAAATTTTTAATTTTTTTTTAAATTTTAAAAATTTTTTAAAAAAATATTTTTTTTAAAATCATGAATTAAATTAAGTAATTTTTTTTAAATTTTAAATTTCGTATTAAAAATCGTAAGCTTTTAATTCAAAGGTTTTTTTCGGTCTTAGTTCATCATCCTCGAAGACTGATTTGATTTCCATCCAGAGCTTTAAAGAAAAAAATGTAAATATTTTTTTGGGAGGGACTTGTATTTCTAGAAAATAATTATTTGTTATTTGATCAGCAATAGAAAAACAAAGAAAAATATTTTTCATTTTTAAATAAATTGGAAATAAATATTTAACAACAAAAAAAAGGAAAAAGTATGGTTGTAGGTGAATCCAATCGAATGTTGACTGATTTTTTTTTAAACATAAATATTTATATTTGTTTTTTGAAAAATTTGTCATGTTTCATATAGAGTATTTTATTAATTGTTATCATAATGTTTAATATAAAACAAATTATTATTAAAATGGAAAATAATATTTAATAATAATAAACAAAAAATAAAAAATCTTGTACCATTAATTTTTGGTATTTTTCAATCACCATTTCACATTGCATCCGATATTCTTGCTTATTTTGTTCTTCTATCTTTCCTTTTCATTCATCAACTGCACTCTTTTTTCTCCTATTTCTCTACTTTTAGCATCAGTTTAATTCTTACTAATTAGAGCTTACTAACATCATGACTTTTGATTGAAAATTTTCTTATAAAAAAACGTTTTGTTTGTGTTATGGTTGGTATTAGTAGATTTTTGTTCACAAAAAAAAAATAAAATAAAAATTTTGAAAAAGGTAAGTTTCGAATTTCATGATCATCAAAATTAAAAAAAAAATCATCAAATACTGAAATCGTATTAAAAATAAAAAAATAATTAAAAGAAATGAGTTCCAGTCCGTTCAAACAACACAGGTTAGTTACCAATCAACACATTTCCCTTATTTAACACTCACACTTTTAATTTTTGATACAATTTTTTGGCACACTCAGCTCTTGCTTGTCTCAAGCTTTTGATTTGATTGTTAAATAAAAAATTTCTTTGTTAATTAAAAATGAAGTAATAATCCAAACGACACCAAAATCTTCCTGTTGACGTGATAAATGTAACTTGCATTCATTTTTCTGAAACAAAATGAACAAAAAAATATATCTTTACACACTCATTCACTTAAATACACACAAACACACACTTTTAAACTGTCCTCCAGAACAAAAAATCAAAAAAATTGATAAGTGCAATCGCTTAACCGCTCTCAATGTCAATCGAACGAATCCCAGATACAAAAGATCGCAATGAGGTTCGTTCGATTGACACAAAATTTTTAAATCCTCAAAAGCGCTTACCAATATTTTAATAAAAATAATCAAGAAAAACACAAGAAACACACAGAAAACACATGAAACAAACATTTTTGTTGGTATAATATATATAAATGTGTACGTTCTCGTTCAATGTACCTTTAATGTTGACAAGTCTGGTAAATATATTATAATCAACAAAAAATGCACGTGTGATCCAAAGCCATGATGTATTCCCGCATATGAATTTTGATCGAAAAAGTAAAAACGCCTAAAATAGAAGAAAATGCGCATCAGATACAAAAACATATTATATTATATAATAATACATATAAATATTTTTTACGATTATCTTTAATATAATAATGATAAAAATATTACAAAATTATATAAAAAATACCAAAGGGAATATAAATCCTAAAAAAACAAATTGTAAAAGTCCATTTGTGGCTTTATGAAACAACTCATAGTTGAATAAATGAAAATTATAGAGTTAGGTGATAATTACTAGATAGAGATGAAAGAAAAGCACCAGGCGCCTCCTTTTTAATCAATTTCTTAGTTAGGCCGATCCAAAAATCAAAAATGTTTTCGATTTCATAGAACTAAAAAATATCAATTTCCATAAGTTTTTTTTAGAATTTTTACAGGGAAAAAAAATTTAGTCAAAAATAATTTAATTTTAAATATAAAAAAACTAAGTTTAATTAAAAATATTTTTTTTTTTATTTTTTTGGTTTTCAAATATTAATTTGAAAATCTAATTTTTTAAATGGTCCAAATTTTCGCCAAAACTTAAAATAAAACTGTATTTTTTTTAATTTTTACTAGTCCGTAAGTTTTTTAAGTTTACGAAAAAGTTTTGTTTTCAACTTTAATTTTGCAAACAAATTAATGTAAAATTAATTTTGATTGAAAACTTTGAAATTTGAGAAAAATTGAAAAAATTAATTAGAGATAATTTGAGAATTTTTATTGAAATTTTTAAAAAAAGTAAAAAAATGTATTAAAACTCAAAAAAAAAAATCGCAAAATTTAATTTTTCGATTTGAAATTAGGTACGAGGAAATCGAAAACATTTTTAATTATTGTTTTGGTCTTAAAATTTTGCTTTCTTTTTCAAATTTTAAACATTTTTCATTCAAACTTTTGTAGAAAAAAAAATTAAATTTAAACAAACAAGGTTTTCGAACGAAGCTCTATGATCCGTGGTGATCACAAGATCAATTACTAAGGTTAGTTTTATAGTTAGGTAGCCTTTTCAAGAGTTTTCTTGAGGGCTGAACGTTGAGGGCCAAAGTCCAATATTTAAAATTTTATCCTTAATTAGCCTCGTAGTTTGTATTAGACAACAAAAAGAAAGGAAAAATAAAGCAAGAAAGGAAAAAAAAGTTTATTATAAATAACAAAAAAAAGTCTAAAAGAAATTTTAATGCAGCTAAAATATTTTAAGGAATTATGAAAAACTAAAAATAAAATGCGTTGTATCAATACATTAAATGGTGTCTCCTTGAGACTGTTTTATTTGTCGTTTTCTTAACATTTTTTGGTGACAACTTGACGTTGGAATGAAACTTGATAGCTAAGGCAAGTATGCTTATGTTCTAATTTTTAAGGAAATAATACTTAGTACAAAAAAATCATGAGATACAAAAAAAAAACAATTATTGAGTTCCAGTGGATCCAAAGCCGCCACTTCCGCGTTCAGTGTCGCTCAAAGTTTTGGCTTCAACGAGTTCCGGATAGAAGATACGTTCGCAAATCAATTGCGCGATACGGTCTCCTTTGTTAACTTGGAAATCGACGTCGGCATGATTGAACATGACAACTCCCAAGTTTCCGCGATAATCTTCGTCGACGACGCCGGCTCCGATATCGATGTGATTTTTCGCTGCCAAGCCGGAACGTGGGGCAATTCGACCGTAACAACCTTCGGGCAGCTCAATTTGGATGTCGGTTTTGACGATGGCCTTGCCACGTGCAGGAACAACCATGTCATAAGCACTCTTGAGATCGAATCCGGCTGCTTTGGCACTGCCTTTGACGGGAGCGAAGGCATGCTCGGACAATTTGGCGAAGCGGAGGATTGTGGATGTTTCAGATGGCATGTTGATTGAGGTCTGTGGGAAAAATCTTCATTAAATCGGGATTCAAGGATGTCAAATTGAGAGATTTAAAGAGAAAAACTTACAAATAATTAGTTGGTAACACGTAAAAAATCGATTTAAATTTTCTTTGTCTGGCGACTGATGCAAAATTACCGCGAAAATTGGCAAATGGGTAAGTAACCAGATAGTTTTAGGCTGAAACGGGGACATGTGTGAAGAAAATTTGATGGTTACCGTACGCAGTGAAAAATTTATGTCTCGCAGTTTAAAAATTCTTCGAGACAAAGTTCGAAATTATTAAAATTCCCAAAGCAAGTTTCAAGCCTTTTTTTTAAATACTTTTAACATCTTGTTCTTTTAAATAATTTTACACAAAATCTTAATTTTTCAAGCAAAAAGTATTTTGTGACTCAAAAATGAAGATTTTTGTGAAATTATTAAAAAGTGTTAAGGAATCGTCCAAAATCAATTTTTATGGAACTTTCAGGGTTATTTTGAAAGAAAGTAAAGAAAATTCTTGAAAAACGAAATTATTTAGAGAAAAAAATAAATTAATTTTCTCTAAAAAAGGAAGTTTTTTTTTAAATTAGCGATTTTGGTAAATTTTTTAGCAGAAACGTTTAAATAAGCGAAACAACTTTTCTAGTAATCCAATATACATCGTTTTTCGTCTTTAATCGTTAAAAATTTGATTAATTTTTTTTAAATATACTAAATTTTGTGGAAAGTTTCGTTTCAAAATTGAACCAAAAATGCTCATTTTGGAAAATTTTCAATAAAAAAGTCTTTAATTTTGTAAAATATATCAAACTTTAACATCAAAAAAGCTATATGCTCTGAATTTTAGAAAGCGAAAAAAAAAATTGAGCCAGAGAATATTTATATTTTTATTTAGAAAAAAATCACCTAATATCAATCAATCTTTTGAATAATTTCTTGACTGTTTTTTCTGTTTTAAAACTTAAAATTTTTTTTTGGTTTTTAAAAGTTTCTAATATTCCATGACTCGCAAATATTTTGAATTGCGAAACATGAATTTTTCACTCTGTTCAATTTTGTACAAGAAACTTTTATGAAAAGCAATTTCCAAAACACCGGCTAAATTTCATTCAAAAATAAATAAAAAAATCATGGAATATCCCGGCGATGATCCAAGTGCTCACAACATTGAGAAGCTACTCGTTTGCGTCGACTATCCCGGAAAGGTCTTGAATCCAGAAAAGGCAATTGCGACACTCGGTGGCATTGATGAAGTCTCAAAAGTAAGATTTTCCTAAATTTCTCTTTCAACAAATAACAAAATTTTTAATTTTTAGACCTTTAACAACGAGAAAAAGCACTTGGAAGTGCGATTCAATCCAGAAAATGTCTATTGCCGCAAAGCCACGGGAGAAAAAGTCTCCGGCACGGGAATGCTCGTGAAAGTTCGCGTAAAGAAAAATCCAAAAACTGGCACAAAAGAAGTCAAAGAAGCCTCAATTATGGGAATTACTCAAGAAACACATCAATTTAACAATTTAATGGACTACAATTACATCCCGCTGCAAAAAGTCAAAGGAAATTTGGAGTGTATCTACAACAACATCGTCCCCTCAGGGATTTTACCCTCAAGTTACATCGAAGAAAACAAAAACGTCCCATTATTCCTGCCACCGCCCGTTTTCTCACGCATCGAAATCCCCCAAACTGGCCTTTTCAAGAAAATTGAAGCTGGCACCTCTGACACGACAACGTCAAAGGACGAAAATGTGATTGGCGTGAATCGAAGTCGTCGAAAAAATTACGCGACTTGCATGAGGTTCACAATGACGGAACCAATTCCGGCCAAACCTCACAACTCGGCTTTCGATTCGATCACCTTGAAAGTTGTGAGTCAGGAAAAAATCGATGCCGTCAAAGAAACGTTCAAAACGCGACCAATTTGGACACGTTTAGGCCTCATTGAGAACAGCAAAGTGAGTGCTGTTGATGTCAAAACCATTCTTCCCATAGTCGCTTATTATTACTCTTCGGGCCCCTGGAGACCGTGCTGGGTGCGTTTCGGCTACGATCCACGCGAACATTTCGAGGCGCGCAAATATCAACCGATTGACTTTCGGTACAAAGGAATTTCCGTGACAAAACGCGAAAGCAAGACGAAAGAAAGTGTCGACGGAAATGCCTCAATTTTCACGGAGGAAACAATTCCCGACACAAAACTCACTTTTTACCAATATTGTGACGTGCAAGTGCCAAAAATCCAGGAAATGTTGGAAAATATGACGTCGCATGGTGTGAAATGTGACGAAAAACGGGGCTGGTTACCGCAAGGGTTTCAAGATGAGTGCCGCGAAATCATGGGAGAGATCGTTAAAAATAATTTTATGAGAGTTTACCAAAGAGAATATATCGACTATGAATCTACGATTGCCGATGACGACTTGGACGATGGTGACGAAGACATGGAAGAAGAAGAAGATTTGCCCGAATCCGAAAAAATGGAAGATTAAATAAATTTTTTACACTTTTTCGAAAAATACCTTTATTAACGTTTGGTTTCGTTTCGTTATTTTTAAATAGATTTGATTGTTTCACAAGCAACAGAGACGTCGAGTGGGGAAAAGATTGGTGATTGAGTTATTCAAATGATTGTATCTCCTTATAAATTAACATTTAGCAATTTGTTACACAAAAAAGAACGTAAATCTTCGTGGGTGTGTCTCTTTATGACGAAATTAATGAGTAAATCATGCTGGAAGACAAAAAAAAAATCAGTAAAAAATTCAAAATGGCAAAAAATTAAGGTAGCGCCTCACCCATAAAGATAATAGAAGAAGCACAACAAGTACACGGCGAGCTTAATCCAACTCTCCCTTTGACAATAGTTCAAATTGTCGGCGTTCATGATCGATGTTGGATCATAAAGTCCCGGTCCACTAATCACTGGTCGATTAACGTACCTAAAAAAACCAAAGAAAATCATTTAAAAAATTTTTTTTCGACAAATTTCATTGAAAAAAATTCTCACCTGTACACATGATATGCTATCAATGGTGCATTTAGTAGCAACGAGAACCATTCTCCGGCAAACAGGAATAAAACGTTGAACAAAATGTGTATAAAGTATTCCGGCAGGACGAGCGGATTCAGTGACGAGCATTGCTCAATTGGGTTTTTGTAGTCCGTTTTGAGCTCATCGAAGGCAATTACGTGGAAAATTGAGAAAAATATGAGAAAGGCGTCGCCGATGAGGGCGATAATGTACGAAAATGCGGAAAAGTTGAAAGCCATTGCTGTCTGTTTCTGTGATAACGGAGGTTTTTTGTTGTAATGTAGCTGATACCGGGATGGATAATTGAATTTTTTCTTCGAGATGCGATGTTGTTTTGTTTTTACTGCTTACTCAAAAAGTGCTTACTGATGACAAAAAATCCTAGTGCACAAAGAAAAAATCGTGCCGTCCCCAGTTAGCATTTTTAATTTCAAAAAAATGGTATTAATTTTCAGTTATTTTTTCTCTTTTTTTTCTAATTTTAGTGAATTTTTATGACCATCTTATCTTAATTATTTTTACTTCAGATATTCTGAAGCAATTTGCCATCCACAAATTGAAGGATCTACGATCTATGAAGCAAAAACCAAGATTGACAAGAAATCCAGAAAGAAGTAAAAATTAGAACAATAAGGGCCAAGAATTTAAAGTTTATAATGAATTTGTCTTTTTAGGAACATTGATACGTGCTGATGGAGATACCACTTCAGAGATCAAATGCCATATCACATTAGCAAACAGATTCTCCTTTGAAGCCAAACCGTATTTTAAGTTAAAATCTTCTATGAAGCCCCTAAAATTTTCATAGAATCATTTCTCACTTATCAGAGCGAATCCTTAATGATGACTAAGAATTCAAATTGAATTGAAAAAGAAAAGTTGCAGTTAAAGTCAAGTTTGAGAAACATTGCAGCAAAATTCAAACAACGACCTATCGTTGCCAAATACTTTATTTCTCCAGATTATCAGAACTCAACCAATTATTTCAAACGGAAATTTAATGGCTTGACGATTTAGAATTGTCAGTTTAGAATTTATTTTTTTCTGACAAAAAATCTTGAAAATCAAACGATTAATGTCTATTTTTCTTTCAATCACAAAGTTAAGTATCGATCCCAGTATCGATCAAGACCGATGAAGCCCGTATCGAGTTGATTCAAAAGCAATTTTTAATATTTTGCCTACGAAATTTGGGCTGACAAGGATATGTTTTACCACGCTACTAACATCGATTAAACTTGCCAATCCACGACAGACAAGAAATTGTTTGCTGCTCATTTCAAACGATGTAATCAACGGCAAGACTGATTCCCCATTTATAAAAAGGCAATTCATCAGTTTAACAAGTGAATATCACCTACGTTATCCAAGAGTCTTTCTAGCGCAAACACAATACTCAACGTACTCACAAAACAGCAACATTCATCGATATACACGCCTTATTAATGAGCTTATTAATAGCTTTGGATCTGTGCCTTCCGCCAAACTTTTTTAAATTTAAAGAGAAGTTGAAAGAAATCTCCATGTAAATGTTTCATTAAAACAAATCAATTAAATACCATGAAGAGACGCGACTCAACTTGATTTTTTTTAATTAAGTAACTTTTATATTTGTATTTTATTTGTTTTTATTTTGCTTACGTTTTCTCATTACTTTATTTTTTGCCATTCCAGTGACACAAAGTCGTTGAAGGAATTGACAAAAGGAAATAATCATTTTTTAATTTAAAAAAGAATACCGTAATGTAGAGAATGCTAAGAGAAATTAAAAATCTGTTCTCTTAACGAAAATGGAAGTCAAAATTCGTTCTCTTAACATTTTTTTGTTTCAAATTTTAATTTTTGAAAATTTTTAACTAAAAATAATGAAATTTTAACTAATTTTGTATTTTTATATATATTTATTTTAAAATTATCATTTTAATGTATAAAAAATTTAAAATACAACCAAAAATTTTTGAAAAAAATACTTAAAAAAAATACAAAAATTTAAGAGAAACCGTCTTCTCTTAACTTCTCCTAACTAGGTTTTTTTCTCTTAGCATTCTCTACATTACGGTATATATTAAATTAATTTCAGAATCTATTCATTGAAGGCAATGTTATGTATAATATGGGAAAAATAAATCGAGGCAAAAGAAATAATTAAATATGTACCATAAAGAGGACATTTCACCCGCATTTAAGATTGAAAACCATTATCACAGCTCTTCAGAAACGATCCATAAAATTCAAAATTTCTTCTCACTAAAATCGGTTCACAGTGTCAAAAATTACATAATGAATAAATATCTACATTGATACTATCTACTACGTAGTCATCACATAGAATAGTAGAATAGGGTAGGCGATACACACAATACACGAAAACAAAAAATTAAAAACAAATTAATTGTCATCATCTCTTATCAAATTCATAAACTCTAATACCGAGAATGCATCGAAAAATTAGTATCAGTGACTCTTGAGAATTCCTGAGAAACAATTCTAGTTTGCTGTTATCTCCGGACTTTACGCGAAAACATCGATTTTCTTATTTGTTGACATTTTTACGAGAGTTCTATGCTAATGAAACATGTTTTGACTCTCATTAGCGAATGTATTGTCGTCGTGTACATTGTAACACAAATATTGTAAAACATTTACGCAAAATCAGCGAAAAAGCCGTCGTTTATTTTGGAAGTTAACAAAAAATCATCAGTCAGTCGTCGACGAGAAACGCGTGTAGATAAAAAAAAATTAGAAAAGTTAGAATGAATACCGTCAACATCGAAGACAGTGGCAAAACAGATGGAGCAAATGTGTTCGAGTTCAAGGATTTGGGTGAGATAACGAGACATTGAAAATTGTGTTTCGTGATAAAAATTGATTTTTGTCGTAGATAACGATGTGCAAGAGCTCATAAATGCAGCGGTGGAAGCACGAAAAAAAGCCTATGTCCCGTATTCCGGATTTGCCGTGGGAGCGGCTTTACGTACGAAATCCGGTGAAATTGTGACGGGATGTAATATCGAAAATGCTGCTTATAGTCCCTCAATCTGTGCGGAACGGTAAAAAATCAAAGTTTAATCTTATCGCTGAGTTACAAGCCATCAAATCTTTTTTAGATGTGCCATCGCCAAGGCCGTCAGTGAAGGTCATCGGGAATTTACGGCTTGCGCAGTGGTGGCGTTCCAAGAAAAGTATTTTACAGCTCCTTGCGGGGTCTGTCGACAGAGTTTAATCGAGTTTGCGGAAAAGGATATTCCCGTTTATTTTGCCAAACCATCGCCAGTTCGGGTGTTGATCACGTCTTTGTTTACTTTGCTTCCCGGGGCTTTTGTCCCGAAGAATTTTACACCGCAACCCGCTACTCAAAATGGGAATGGCACGAATTTGAACTTCCGTTGAAGCCTTTCAATGAAATTTTTCAGTTGTAAAGAAAAGTAGTTCAATTTTTAAGCTTTATTTTTTTTTGTTCCACATTACAAACTAGATTTATACGAAAATTCGTAGGTTTATTACCAAGAAGTAGCAAGAGTAGTAAATATTTATATTTTTTTGTTAATTAAAAAAAAGTGTTGTGTAAATAAATCTAAATAAATGAAAATTTTACCAGAACGGACACCACCCGATGTAACATTGGCATAAATTTTCATTGTTTGTCGCTTGTTGGATCAACAAGTCAACTTGTCGATTCACCGAAATCGTTTCTTCCTTCTGGAAATCTTGTCCCGTCAGCTTTTGCTTCACCCGATCCACGATTTGACGTGCTTTCTTATTCGTCACTTCCGCCGGCATGCCTCCATTATCTCCGCCTCCCGTCATATTCAGCGCTTCATTTCCGCGATTTGTCAAACTAGCGAGATCCATTGCGATTGTTTCGTCGCCACTACCACTCAAACTGTCAACGGCAGCATCAGCATTTCCGCCGCCACGCGATCTATGCGATCTGTCGTCCAAAAGTCTCCAGTTCAGCAGCGGATCGTAAACGAAAGCTTCCAGCACTGCCATTAACGAGTCTTTGTTGCGTCGCAGCACGTGCATGACACTTTCGCAGGTGCGACGATAAGTGCCGTCGATACCCGTTACTTCCATGGCGTTGATGAGCATTCGGGTCAGGCGGAAGGGGAATTTTTCGGGGAACTTTTCGCGATTCATGGCAACTTCGAAGCAATCACCGAAATCGATGTGCACGATTTTGCCACTTAAACGATCGAGCATGAGGTTCGAGGGATGACGATCGCCCAGGCCGAGAATGTAGCCGACCATGGACATGACAGCGAGGGAACGAGTGTAATTTGTACGACGATCGAACCAGGCTTCGGATGAGGGGCTTTTGAGCCATAAGAGTTTTTCCAAGTCATCGCCTTTCGTCAGCTCTAGTGCGTATTCAAAGACTTCGACCTAAAAAGAATAGCGAAAAAAATATTAATTTCAGTAAAAAAAAGATTTAATTGCATATTTGCCCTTTTTCAAAATTTAAGATTAAAAAATTTAAAATTGTTGAAAAATTGAATTAATTATAATTTAAATTTAAAATTTTTTAAAAATCATTTTCGATTTTTTTTAATTTTTAAAAATAAAAAAAATATTCCAAACACATTTTTTTTTAAATTTAAAATTTTTTTTCAAAATGGAAATTGGCTGTAGCTTGAAGTCCGTTGGAAGGACAAAAAAAGTTCATATTGGTAAAAGTTAGGTTTGAATGATGATTTTTATTTTAACTACCCAAAATTAATCTTAGAACATTTGAAATTTTAGTTAAAAATGAAAAAAAAAAATAAAAAGTATTTTTAAATTGTTAGATTTTTTAAATTTTACAAAATAATTTTTTTGAAAATTTTTGGCAAATTTGCTTAAAAATTAAATTGCTTAAAAACAAAAATTTTAAATTCGAAACAAAAAATTAAATTTTAAAAAAATTTTTACCTGACTTTTTTAAAAATAATTTTTTAAACTCAAAGCTTTATCAAAATTATATTTTAAATTATGAAATTCTTTCCCCTTTTTTGAAGGTTTTCAAAAACTTTGGAAAAAGTTAGGAGGGAGGACATTAAAAAAATTGTACTTGCCTAAAATTAAAAAAAATTAAATTAAAATTACAAAATTATTACCTGAGGTTTAAAAATAATTTTTTAACTCAATTTTTATCAAAATTATACTTGAAAATTATTTTTTTATCTTTCCCCTTTTTTTGTTTTCAAAAATCGTTCGTAAAAAAAAATTGGGAAAAAAAAAAAAAAAAAAAAAAATTTGCAAAAATTTTTAAGAAATATTTTTTTTTCTGAAAAATTATGAAGCCATATTAATTTTTTGTTTTTTTAATTTTTTTAAATTTTGAATTTTGAAATAAGGCAAGGAACAAAAATTTTCGAGTGTCCTAAAATAAAAAAAATAAAATTTTACCTTTTGCATGAGCGTCAAATGATCATAATCCGGTGCCATTCGCAACATAATTTTATGTTCAATATTAACGGTAATCTTCTTTTTCTGCCTGTTCTCTTGAATCAACGTATGAAGCGTGTCGCAATGCGGCACCCAACCAATCAACCCAGAATTTGTGCTCAACGGAATGACTGCGTACTTTTGGATTGTCAAATTTCGTCTAAATGTGTCCTGATCCTGCAGCAATAAAGTATTCACCAATCCGAACAACTGCATGGCACGCTCATCTTGACGCAAATCTTCATGACCTTTTAGCAAAAACATGTAAACTTTGCCATTGGAACCATGAATGCTTAATTTTCTGGGTCGTTGTTTCGATTGAATGACCTAAAAATAATAAAATTTGCAATTAATTCAAGATTTTTACCTAAAAATTATGAAATTTACCTGAAGATTTGTCTGAATACTCGCGATACGGATCAAATCTTGACCAGGAACGTAACTACCGGGCACTGCCAACTCTAGATCGCGACACGCTAGGAGCTTGGGACTCACGTATTGCAGCTCCAGGGATGTTAATTGCCGCACTTGAATCGAAATTCGACGGAAAACGTGATAGTAGAGGTCCCATGCTTGGTTGAGGTCTCTTGTATTTTGAGTGTTCTGAAAAAAAAAAATTTTTTTTTTAATTTCAGCCAAAAAAATTTTTAAATAATTTTTTTACCTTATAATGGTTACACCACTCCTGCGCTTGAGCCAATTCCCTGCCGTAAGCTTGATTAAACGAAGTTTCTTTCAACGTCTGGGGTCCCCGCTCCAACATCGCATGTAACGGCTCCAACGTTTCAAACATTCCCTTGATGTTTCGTTCGCCGAAATACAATCGCGACGCCTCTTCCAAGCCCTCGTGCCATTGTTCATGCCACAAAATCGCGACACGAATGAGTTCCTCACTGCACATGAGTGCCTGCTCGACCAACGTATGCGAATGTTCGCACATCGAGCTTAGAATTTTGTGGGCGGCATTTTTGCGAGCGATCGATGCCGACTTGGAAGCCACCGTTAACGGATAAACCAACGCTTGTGGATGCGATTTTCCGATATCAATAAGCAACTGATGGATTAACTGCCCCACTAGCTTGCGTGAAGTATCGATTCTCGCAATTAACTGCGGAATAACTTGGAGCCACGTGTTAATCTGAATGATTCGCATGCCGTTCACAAGAGCATCGTACATTTCGGACGATTGTCCATAGTCGAACCACAAAGTTAGAAGTCGCAAAGTGTCTTGCAGCGAATTTCCTTGCGATAAATTGATGGAACGGAAGAAGCCGTTCACCGCTGGCACAGCATATTGCACAATCATCACTTTTTCCTTGGAATTTCTGTTGAAATCCATCTGATTCGTGCTGGATTGCGAGTTTTCGGATTGCTTTTGTTGCTGCATCACCTTGAAATTCATGTAGGCATACGAGTGCCAGGCTTTGTACCAATTGGGATCGTATTTGGTGGCTTTTTCATAACTACCCAAGATACCTTTCAAGTTGTGATCGGTCATACCTTGCAAGCGATATTGCCATAAACCGAGTTTCATGTAGCACCGAGCCAGTAATCGACGATTTTCGTCTTTGATATCTTCTCCGGCGACACTATGTTCCAAGCTAAAAGTGTTCACGAAGCGTCCAAGTTGCTCGAAAGCTTGCAAACTTTCGGTTTTGTCACCTTTTTCTGTCTCGCCCACCATCCACAAGTGTTTGCAGTAAGCGAACGTGACTTGGGGCTGTCTTGTTGGTATCGAAGCACCCGGATTTGCTGACGGATCAGTGCCCAAAAGCATCGTCAACGTCTTGTGGGACAACTTGAACGACCCGTTCTTGCGACAAAGTGATGCGTATTTCAACCACGTGTGAACATCCTCTTCCGGACTCACAACTAACGAATGTACACGAATAATTCGTTGCCAATCCTCAACCAATCGCTGTCCGTCTTGCAATCGTTTCCACCACATGCTTCGAATTGTCTCCCTTCGTTCCGGAATAAGTTTGTATTGAATCACTTCCTCGAGTTCGGCCAACATTTGAACGCAAACCATTGCTCCGTAGGCACGTTCGTAACTTTCGCCCGCCATCGACGTCAATTCCGTGTCCAGCAAGTCACGAGTGTCGTCAATTAAACGTTGAGCCATTTCAAAGTCGCCATGATGAACACAAAGGACCGCACGATAGAAACATCCGTCTTGTGTCTCTTCAGGGATGCAAGAAACGTACTTTTGCATCTGTTCCCAGTCGTTTAAGCCCCAGGCAGCGGTCGCAGCAAGACCTCCCATGCTGCTGCGTTCTTCGTTCGTGAGTAAATCCCATTTTTCACGAGCAACGGAATCGAGTTCGCCCCATTCGCCGAGCGCTTCTAAGCAACGCATGTGACCCAAGCAGGATTCGGTATCATTTGGATTGTGGTTCAGCTTTTCTTGGTACAAGACAAGAGCTTTGTCCCAGTTGTGGAGTTTTTCGTACCAACGAACTTGGACCTGGAATGAAAAATGAAAAATTTTTTTGTTAAAATGTGGTTTTTAAATTTATTCAGCAACGTCAGCAAATTTTAAATTTTTATTCAGCAGCTTAATTTCAGTAAGATTTTAAAAATATTTGGAACTTTCAACTAAAAATTCATAAAAATATTTAGCAAAATTCAGCAGTTTAAATATTTCAATTCAGCGAACTTAAAAGTTCTTCAAATTTTTTATTCAGCAGGTTTGATTTTAGTGAGATTTTTGAATGATTTAGAATTCTTAAGTGATTAATTCAAAAATTAATAAATATTTTATTCAGAAATTTCAAATTTTTATTCAGCAACTTTAGTTTTCTACTTAATTTTAGAATTCATAAAGTAAAAAAACTAATTTTTTCATTCAATTTCTTGAAAAAGACATTAAATTTTATTCAGCAACTTCAAATTTTTACTCAGCAACTTTGACACATTTAGTTGTTTACTTCATTTTAGATTTCTTAAAACAAAAAAAAAATACATACTTAAAAGCCAATTTTTTATTTAATTTCTTAGATTTGAAAATCGTAGGTATTCAGCAAAATTTTTTATTAAATCTAAAATTTTCATTCCACAACATTTATTTTGATGGAATTTCTAAAAGTTTTTAATTTGAATCTTTGATTTAAAAATAAGTACTAAAAACTAATAAAAATTTGATCAAATATTCAGCAAATATTTTTTTTTAATTCAGCAACTTCAAATTTATATTCAGCAGCTATCTGGATAAAACTTAATTCATATTTTTATTAAATTTTTGCAAATTTTCTTCAGAATAAAAAAAAATATTAATTAAAAAACCAAATTATTTTCTTTGAACAGATCTTAAAAATCAAATTAAAATATATTCAGCAAAATCTATTTTATTCAGCAACGTCGAAAAACTTCAAATTTCAATTCAGCAAACAAATTTCATCAAAATCAAAGTTAAATCATCAAACATTTAATTAAAATTTCGCTGTTAAAGTATTTCTAACCCACTTTAAACCAACATTAATATCAGCAGACCTTGATTTCTCATCACGAAGTTTAGAATTAAAAAAATGCTTTGTTGTGATAATTTTTTCCATGAAAGCTTATCAAAGCAAAAAAACGTCTGTAGGTAAAGCCAATATTGACTCAACATTAACTTAATTATTTATTTGCTGAAGACTCGCACAAGTCATTTTTTCTTCCATTCCATTTAGATAAGGGATAAAATGATCTTTTTTTAGACGCGAGACCAGACGATAAGATAAAAATATCTGTCGATGGGCTTTAATTGTTTCTTCATAGTTTCTCACACATTTCATCGCGCATCACTGAAGCATCTCAACCCTTTTCATTCAATTCGAAACAGCTTACCAGCTTATCATAAATTAGTGGAAGAGGAATCTTTTAACAACTACTTTCGTTTGTCTAAGTACGTCTCGATGCGAGAGTGCTCCCCACAATCATTATTTAATTATATTGTTATAACGCTCGTACAAACAAACGTTAATTCACCAACACAATATATTCTCGTTTTTCTAGAGTTACTGGAGTGCGCGTTCATTTTTTTTTATAATAAAAAATAACAAAATAAAAATGAGAAAAAATTTACGGTGCTTTAGTTAAACACGGGAAGTCAACCTGAATAGAAGACACACGGCGATCGCATTTAATTAGATTTTTATTTTATCTTTATTAAAAACGACAAAAAAGAGAAGATAAAAAATTTATTACGAAAAAATGTAAAAAAAAAATCCAGTAGAATATTAATTAATTTTTTTTCATGTGACTTAAATTTAAAAATTATCGAAATTCATTCAAAAATTAGATTCGGGAGCCAATTAAGAGCATTTTATCGCAACATAATCAACAAAGCCATGCATACATCAATAATTTTCCTCGTTCTCGCGGCAACATGGAGCTCGATAACGATCACCTGTGTCAATGCCAAAGCAAAAGTTACCGTTAAAACGAGTACGGTTACGTTAAGTGACTGCTTCGCTCCGGATTTACGCAATATCCGAGACTATCACAAAACGCCCCACACCGTGCACATTTCGCACTGCCACTTGCCGGACTTGCCCAATTCGATTTTTATGGGACTGAATAAACTAAAATCGCTTGAAATTTGCGAAAGTAAGCTGTCACACATTCAGGTATTACGAAATTCGCATTTTTTTTAGAATAATGAGAACTTCTGAAAAATTATCTCATTAAATTGTTGCAAAGTGGAAAAAAATTAGCGTGCGATCATTAAATTTAGATGCTAGATATGACATGTTGTTCGGTCATTCGTTTAGTTTTTCTATGAAATGATGAGAAAATTATTAGGTTTGTGTAAATATTTTATTGCAATTATATCGTCGATGACTGCAATTGATTTGTCAGGCAAGCGAAAAAATGCTTGGAAAAAAAACCTTGAGGAATGTATCGTTAATTAATAAAGAATTTTTTGTTTGTTTGTCGAAAGAAATTGCGACAAGTTGTGAATGAAGACAAAAAAAAGTGGTAAATTAAGTTCAATGACATGAAAAATTACTATAAACAAACATTTAATGGACAATGGTGTGAAGGTGCTTTTTTATTGAGTCATGGATTAGGTGACACAGTGACTTTTTAACAGAGGAAAAAAGTTTTGATAAAAAAAAAATATTGTACCTAATTATTTTTAAGTTTAAGTTTAAGTTTAAAAATAGGAATAAATTGACTAGAAATTATTTTTTGAAAATAACATTCAACTTAATTTACTAAAACTTAAGAGAAAAAAGAAAAGAAAAAAAATCAAAATAATTTTATTCGTTATAACCGGAAATTAAATTGGAGAAAATTGAGCAAAAATATATTTACTTATTTTATTTTTTTTTTAAATTAAACTTTCGGATTTTTAATAAAAAAAAAATAAGTTAAAGTAATTTTTAATTTAAATGAATCAATAAAAATCATTTTTTGGTCAATTTTCACTTTCATTAAAATAATTAAAAATTGGTTAGAAATAAAAATTATTATTTCATATTTATTTTAAATAATTTTATAAAATAATTTTTTTCATATAAAAATAATTCTCCTTGCCTTTTTCATTAAATTTTTCCATTTTGATTGAGAAATAATTTTTTCATTATATTTTTATTGAAAAAAGGTCAAATCTTTGTTATTTTACGATGTGAATTATTTTTCATTTGAAAACTTTTTAAAATTAATTAATTAAATTATTAAAAGACGATTATTTTTCTTCAATTAAGGCCGTTCCAGTTTTTTTTTCTATGTTTTTGTCTCATTTCAGAAGCAGAAAATCCAAAGGGGCAAAATAAAAAAAAGTTCAAATTCAAATTGACCATTTTTGGCCTTTTTTCATATTTTTTCAAGACATTTTCAAAAATTTTTGAAATATTTCTGATTTTTAAACATTTTTCTATTATAAAAAGAAATTTAACATGAATTTTCTTCTCTAAAAATATTTTCAAAAAAAATTTTCATGTGTAATAAGAAGTATTTCAAAACTATTTTTTTTTGTTTTGCCCCCCCCCCATCCTTTTTTTTTTTTGACAAAATATCTTTTGGGACAAAAACATCGAAAAAAAAAATTTAGAAGGGCCTAATTATTTTTTTAATAATCAAATTATTAAAATTTTTATTCTTTTTATTTACGATCACAATAGGTCCTCGGACCGCGATGATGCATCCTCAAACCTAACCTATTATTTTTATATACCAAAATAAGGCCGTTCCAAATCTTTTCCGATGTTTTTGTCCCAAAACATTTTTTTTCAAAATGGGGGGGGGGGGGGGGCAAAATAAAAAAAAAAGTTTTGAAATACTGTTTCATACGAAATGCCAACATTTTTAACAAATTTTGGTCTTTTATGAATATTTTAGATTTTTTTATGATATCTACATACATTGAGATTTGATGATTTAAAATTGATCTCAGAGTATTTTAAGTTAAAAATTTTTTCAAAAAAAAAATTCATAAAAATAACTGTCAAAAAATTTAAAAAGTAATTTTTTGTAAAAAATAAATATTTAAAGAAGAAAATTCATGTTAAAAACAATTTTCAGCACAAAAAAATTTAAAAATTGAAAATATTTTAAAAAATTTTTGAAAATTCCTTGAAAAAGTAAGGAAAAGGACCAAAAAATGGTCAATTTTAATGAAATTTTTAACTTTTTTTTTATTTTGCCCCATTGGATTTTCGGCTTTTAAAATGGGGCAAGGGACAAAAACATAGAAAAAAATTTGGAGCGGCCTAAATGAAAAATAAAAATAAGTAAACAACTAATTGTTAACATTTTAAAAGATTTTATCTCAAAATTTGTCATTTTTACTAAGAAAATGTCAGTTTTAGTGCTTCGATGATCACCCACTGTTAAAGATTTTCATTAATCAGATATCACACCAAGGCAAGACAATACAAATGGCATCATCTTCAGCCATGCCTTCACCTATAAAAACCACAAACTTCCGTTTTTTCTGATACATTAACAAAAAAACTAAAAACATCACACAATCACAGTCGAAAAAACAAACGTTTGCAACAATTTAATTACTATTTTATGCCATTCCCGTACTGTTCTCTCTCATTTTCTGGGTTTCACACATTTATAACGCCTTTTAAAACAATTCTCTCTGTACACATTCACACATTATTTTTTTTTTCTATAGGATTACGCACTAAATGGGCTCACTGAGTTGGAAACGTTGGTATTGTCGCGCAACAACATCACCGTGCTGAAGTCATGGAGTAACCACGACTTGGAATCGCTTCATAACCTGGACCTGCGTCGCAATGCCATTCACGAGTTGAACGAAAACGCCCTCAAACGCTTTCCGAACCTGACGAAATTGAATTTGGCCGTTAATTCGATCGCCAAAATTGATGATTCGACGTTTTTGCATTCGACGCACCTGAAATACCTGAATTTGGGGAAGAATTTGCTGCAAACGATCACGAAGGAGACGTTCCGGGGCTTGCACAAGTTGACGCACTTGTCGTTGCACTACAACCAGATCGATTATTTGGATTTTTATTCGTTTGTGGGAAATTCGCATTTGAAGTCGTTGCAGTTGCAGGGCAATAAAATTGCGATTTTTGAGCCGGATTACGTCGCGAATCTGCCGAGACTGAATTTTTTGAACATAAGTTGCAATGTGATCGAGAGTATTGGAGAAAATGCCTTCAAAAAGAGTGTGGAACTAAAAGTGCTTGATATTAGTCACAATTTGCTGCAAGATTTGCCGTTATCGACTTTTAGTGGCTTGGAAGTGCTTGAAAATTTAAACATTAGTCACAATCACATCGCAACGATCAATCAGTACGTTTTTGAGGATTTTTTGGAATTACGACTCTTGGACATGTCTTCGAATAATCTCACCGCACTTCCGGATAATGTCTTCGAATATGTCTCGCATTTGCAGTCGCTGAACTTGAGTCACAATCAAATCAATGAAATCGGCGAAAATACCTTCCAACACTTGAAACAACTCTCCTCGCTGGATTTGGCTGACAATCAACTCGATCACGACAATTTTCTGTGGAGCTTTGAGAAATTGTCGTATTTGAATCTCAGTGCAAACAGATTCAACGAAATTAATATCACGTTGCTCAATAGTCTCTGCAAGTCTGCGCAACTCTACGATAATCCGTGGAATTGTAAATTTCTCGTGAAAGAAGTTGCTAGTCACTCGCACAATGCCATCCTGCATTTTGGGAAAAATTACACGATAAATAGCATGGAGGCCATTTTGGAGGTGCCCGGATTGGAATGTCACGATGACGAAACGGGAAAAATTCGGAGCATTATTTTGCTCGATACGAAGGAACATGAGGAGTTTTTGTCGCAACAAGTAAGGAAAAAATTTTTTTTAAGTGAATTTTAATTAATTTTTTTTTTTTTTTTTTTTTTGTAGAACAACGATAGTCAAGTTTTTGCTAATCAAGGAAAAATTCTGGATATTGCGGATGGCTTTGATATCAAGTCAATTTTACTCTGGTTGTTCATTGGAATTTTTGTCGTCTTTGGTGCCGTAAAAATTTTAAAAATGCTTTTGAATCGGTCGGAACGGAAAAGTGAGGAGTGGCGGACACAACATCAGGTAATTTTTAAAAGTTGAAAAAATAATTAATTAAATTTGTTGGAATTTTCATCGATAAAATAAATTTTAAAAAAATTAGAAAGTTTTCTAAAATGATCAAAAAATAAAATCGTTTTTGATAAATTTTCAATTTTTAAATTTCCTGCCAGGCCTAAATTGATTTCATTTTATTTTCAGAATAAAAATTAAATTTTAGGGGCAAAAAAAATATTTGAAATACTTTTTCATTCAAAAAGACAATTTTAAACACTTTTTTAGCAGATTTATAATTTAAAATTTATAAAAAAAATATTTGAAAAATAGGTAATTTCAGTAATGTTTTAGAAATTTTTAAATATTTTTTTAGAATTTGTTCTAAACAAATTTGTTTTTTGAAACAAACTGAAAAATTAATTAATTTTTTTAAATTTTTATCTTAAAAATGCAAGAAAAAAAATTTAGTTGTTTCGAAAATGTTCAATATATTTTAATTTTGATAGATTTTAAATTTTATAAATTAAAAAAATAAATAGGTAACAAAAAATTAATAAATTTTTTTATTTAAATTTTTCAAAAAAAAAAATTATATTTTAAATTTTAAAACGAAAAACAAATTTTAAAAAATTAATAAGAAATTTTAAAAATGATAAAAAAAATAATTAATAATTTTTTTTTAATTCCAGGTCGAGCTACTCAGTCACAACGACACCGAAAAAGGAGAAAAAACCGACAACAATGAAAATGCCTGAAAAGTTCAAATTAACGAGTACTTAAAAATTAAGAAATTATTTTAAGTTTTAATTAAGAGTTGAAATTGCACAAAATTTGAATTTGGACACTATTTTGTTTGAAGTCATTTTCCCATTAAAATAACGTTTTTTAAGATTTTTTAATTGTAATTATTATTATTTTTAATCGTCCTTAAATATTTTTGTCTTATACTTAATGTTTAATAGTTAATTTTCGATTAAAATTTAAGCATATTTTTAACATACTTTTAATTTTAAACTTTTTTTTATGATTTTTTTTTTAATTTCGTATCGATTATGTTTTAAATAATTTTTTTTCAATATTTTAATATTTCTTGTTGCTTTTTGTTCCATCTGTATTTTTTAAATTTAATGATTAGGCTTTGCCAAGAATATCTTTTGATGAAATAAATGACGAAAAAAATTACTGAATTTAATTTGAAAATATTTTTTTGATATATTTTGTTTATTATCCTATCTCGTATCTATTTATTTTATAGAACTCCCTTAAAAAAATAAATTATTTACTTTTATTATACTTAATGCTTAGTTAGAAAAAATTAAAATAAAATTTTAATTATGAGCTAAAATTAAACACGCGTTCATATCATACGAATATGTTTCCGACGACGACTTAACTTAATGGCGTAAGTGGTAAAATTTTGTTAGAAGATTTTTTTTGTGGATCGGAAATCTTAAGTTTTAAAAAGTTTGGTCTAAATCAAATTTTTTTAATTTAAAATTTGCATTGAAAAATATTTTTTATATTTTTTTGTTTTGATGACGACACGAAGAAAATTAAAAATGGGTCACAAAAAATTACAGGTTTTTACGGTAGTTTTATCATACGGAGCGGCAGCGGTGTAGGTGCGAAAAGACGCGTTTCATTCCTAGGGACCGCCAGCTGCTGCCGTAGTTGACACGGGCACCACAACCGTTGGCGTTGCATTGTCTAATTTGATTTGTTTCGCGGGCGGTGGACCGTCTTTCTCACTCGTCGTCGTCGTCGTCGAATTTTGTCTCGCAATCGGGACAATGGTGATTTCGTCGAGACCTGGCGCTGCTGCTGCTGCATTACTCGGCGGAGTTGGGGCTTGTCTCTTGTTATTGTTACTCGTCGTGACTTGGGTAATTTCAATTTCGGGCTTTGATGAGGGCGACGACACCTTCTTGGGTCGCTCCGCGTCACTGTTTGTCGTTTTGGCGTCGGCATCTTCCTCTTTTTTCGTCGTCGTCGTTGCTGCTTGCGTCTGTTTGGGCGAAGATCGTGGCGTTACCTCGTCAATTGTGATTTTTTCCTCCAAATCGGAGACTTCGTTGCTTCCGGGCTCACTTCCGTTCTCGCTGCCATGCTTGTTCTTGTTCCGTTCGGGTCTGTCGAGGATATTGGGACGTGCGCGGGTCTTTTTCCACGAATAATAATACTTGACGAGACTCGCGATCGATTTGTCGGGCAACATTTGTCGTATTCTGTTGAAACTTTTTCCATGAAATTGGAATGCCTGTTCGAACAGCACTTTATCTTCGACGGTCCATTCGTCGGGGAACGGTGTGAAATTCGCCAAATCCATAATTGCGCGTTCCAAATCGTGTTTGTGCCAAAAAAGCATACCCAGTGCTTGTTCTCCGTTGTATCCGTACTTTTCCTTCGCCACCGTGATATATTTCTCAAGCTCCTTCTCGGGTATGTCTTTTGTGGGACTCCACACAAGCAAAGCCTTCTCGGGCAATCCTTCGGGATTTCGATCTTTCTCCGGAATCCATTCCGGACACAAAACTTGATAATCGCGACCTACCCGAATCTTTTCCGCCTCATATTCGCCCGTTTTGTTCTTCACACTTTTCATGTTGGAGTTGCCCCCGCCGCCGTTCTTGCGACTACTCTCATAACTCGCCGTCGATTTTTCATCGTCTGAGCTGTGATCCTCGCTGGCGCCGTTATTGTGCTCCTTGCCGTGCAGATTATTCCTCGCTGGTCCGCCCCCATTGCGGATCGTCGTCGTCTCGTTGTTCGAGGAAGCAGTTATTACCATCTTTTTTCTCTCGCGTTTTTCCGCCGTTTCGCCACAAATGAACAGCAAACTTTCGCAATTTTCGCACACGCAACCGCTTTAAATTGCCTTTGGCCCACAAAAAGTCCTGAATTGGTCGTTTTTCCAGACGGGATCCAGGAATCACCACCGAACACTTTCGAGTTTCAACCGTAAAAAACTGTGTGTGTTTGCAGCTCCGGACACTAAACGGCACACAGCACGTACACACAATGACAAATGTGAGTGTTACCTCGCCCAACTTCATGCCAGCGACCGTCCATTTTGTTGGTTGTATGCGAAACTTGTATATGAAAGCGCTTTCAAGTCACAAATTATATGAAACTTTGTATATGAAAGTCGCAAGTTTCTTGGACTGAAATCTTCGTTACCTCTTTTCTCACGTTTTTTGAGGTTTTAAACCCTTTGAGCCCTTTAAAAGTCGAAAGAAGAACGCGTAAAGATTGTGTTTTTAGAAGAATTTCTTGGAAATTTGTGGAAAATTCCCGAGATATACACACGGAAAGTTATACGCGTTTCTATAGCATCCTGTACGAGCATGAGACGAATGAAAGTGATAAATCTTGAATTAACTATGGCAAATTTATGATATATTAAAACGGCGTCATCCATTCGCAACATCAATTCATAGGGCGTCATTCACTAATGATGACATACAGGAAATTTTCAAATTTAAAAACTGTTGGGGAAAATTCATGGAAAATCGGAGCTATTTTGTCTTGATAATTTTAAAATGCGATTTTTTAAATTTTTTAATCTTGCTACAATTTTTTTGTAGCAAATTCTCTCTACTGACTTCAAATTTTTTTCTAAGACATGCTTGAATCCTTGAAATGATCTTTTCCGCGTTATTGATTCAGTAGTAGAAAAAAAAATAAAAAAGATAAAGAAGAAAGGAAGGATGGAAAATAATTATAACGATTTTTTTCGTGAACTGTGTTCGTGCATGAGTAATCGATAAACTTTTGGTGATGTTTGGCAAATGAAAAAAGGTGTATTTTGTCCTTCCTTGATTTTTTTCGCATGCATACATATGTTAGAAGTCAAGGCCATGCAAATGACATGCGGTTTTAAACGGGGGTGACTAACTTTTTTTTTTTTTTTGGCATTTAAACAAATTGCAAGTTTTGACAAAATTTTAGGGTTTCTTTTCGTTGCTGATTAAAAATTAAAATAGTCCATAAGAAAATTTGATTTTTTTAAAAGTTTTTTAAATTTTGATAATTTTTTTGAAAATTCTCAAGACTTGCTCAAGAATTTTTACTTTTTTTATTTTTTATAAATTTTCATAATTTTTATTAGAACAGGCATTAAACCAATTTGTAAAAATCATTAAAATAAAAAAATTCAAATAAATTATCCCGAAATTCAGAATTTTATAGAACTTTAAGGAATTTTTAATTTTAAGAATTTATCCTGTATATTAACTACCAAAATGTTTTTCAATATATTTTTTTTATTTTTATTGAAAAAATTTCAAGTTTTTCAATTGATATTGAATTTTGAAAAAATAAATATTTCAAATTTTTTTCAAAAAATATTAAAAAAAGCTTTTGGGTCAAAAACTTAAAAAAAAAAATATGTTTCTGAAAAATTATGGAGAAGGAATTTGTTTTTCAAGTTTTTTTAATTTAGAAAATAAAGTGAAAAAACCACAAAAAAGTAATTGTTGATGAAATATTTCTCATTTTTTCCCCATTGAATTTTCCACTCTTCAGTCACAATTTATCAAAGAATATTAAAGTTTTTAATTTTAGGAAGGTATAATTTGTTTTTTTTTTTTTTTTTTTTTTTTGAGAAAAGATGTCAAGATGACAAGAATTTTCTCATTTCTTTTCAAATAAAATCTTAATTTTTTCTTTTAAAATTTTTCAAATGCTCGAATTTTTCAACAAACTGTTTTTTTAGTGTCGTGTTCTTAAAATAATTAATAAAAAAAATTTAGACTCACCTTCATTTCCTCAGACGAATTTCTATTTGCCATAACATACTCCAGCAATCCTTCCGCTGCTTCCTTTTGTTGCAACTTATTATTGATCAAAATCAAATTTTCAAACACTTGATGACGATCCTTTTCTTTTTCCTTATCCTTTTCCTTCTCCTTGTTCCTCTTAAATTCTTCCTCTTTGTAATGCAATGCCTTCGCATATGCCCGACACTCCATCGCCCGATCTCCCAACAATTTCGTGTCAATCGGTAGGAAATCCCGCTCACAATGCTCCATAAATTCCGCGAGATTAAGAATCGTTTGCGTAACTTCCGGCAAATCGGGCACCATCAACGCTTGTTGCAAACTTGCCGCAAGTTCCTTCTTCATCTCGTCACTCAATTCGGTCCAGCACGACACAAAAGCGGCATTAAACAAATCCCTTAGGAGATGCGGGTAATTTTGCGCCACCGAACGACACGAACGCAATGCCGGACTTTGTGACTCCTTCAACAAACTCGAGGAAAATCGTTGCAACCACTCGAGCCAATCGTCTTTGGAAACACGCCGCGCTGCCTGCCATGCCTCCTTGAGATCCGCTCCCATGACGTTCAGTTTGCGAATTGTCGTGTCCGAACTGCCGATGCTAATTTCGCGATTTCTGAACCGCTGTTGCCGCAAACGGAATTCATCGTCCAAGCAAAGTGTCGTATTGTTCTGCAACTTTGTCAGGAGCTTCGTGTATTCGTTTGAGGGGATGCGATGCTTCGACAGGATCCGATTCACAAGTGGCACAAAGACGAGATACTTTTTGCCCAGTTGAACCATCAACGAACAAAGTGTTTGGATGGCATGTGGTCGCAAATCGGGATGATTATCCAAAACCCGAACGAGCGGATGAACGATACGCGACGAATAATCCGTAAAATCGAGAATTTCGGCGAGATGATTGATGGTATCCAAGGCGCTTTGACACACCTGGATCGGAATATCGTTCGTTGGCTCGAATAACTTGACAATTGGTGGCAGTACAAGATGCAAGTAGTCATCCAAATTATTCCCGAACTTTTGGAAGGCATTCAGGAGCTTAATGGTGACCGTTCTATCCTTCGAGGAATCATGAATCAGCACTTTTAGTATTTGCGGCATCAGTTGAGCCAAGTAAACGCGAAATTCGCATCCTAGAGCAACAGCAATTTTCTCCACGAGATTGATTAAAGTTGCTTGGAGTGAATTTCGCTGCCAGGAATCCTTGATAAGCTTGAAAATGTCATCCATGTAGAAAATAATGTGTTGCTTGACGATTTCCACGAGTATCGAAAGTTGTTGGAACAAGAATTCGCAAGTGTTATCGGGTGCACTTTGGATATTTGCAAGCAAATTCGGTAAAACTTGCGATAAATAAGGGACACATTTGATGCCGAGACTCTTAAAAATGAACGTGATGGCTTGTACGACGGCAATATGGTTTTGTTCAAGCGTCTTATCCTTCAAAATCTTCATAAGTGTTGCAATAGCGACCGCCGGATAATATTCCTCGAGCACGTTGTTCATATTTACCAACATTTCAGCGGTCGATAAGTCGATGTGATCATCCCCTTTGACATCCGACACGGAAATTAACACATTTTTATCGTTATCTGGCTTATCGATCCATCCGCGATTGAGTTTATGCTTGTACGGATCAAGTGCCCCGAGTAATCCAAGGACGCGGATTGTCTCGCGACGCACATTTGGTTGCGTTTCCATCTTCAGAAACCCAATTAAGATGTCAATTAACCCGGGATATTTGTAATAAGGCGTCACAACTTGTCCCGTAGCTCCTACAAGTTGCCCCAATGTCCACAAAGCGACGCATCTCTTGTTCGGAGCACCCGCATCGCCCAACATTTCAATCAAAATATCAAGCAGCTCGTCCGCCCACTGCTCCATGACGTTACAACCGCAATTCAGTTCCGCCAAGTCGCCGATCGCACGAAGAACGTTCAAAATTACGCCCGGATTGCTTTCAGGCTCTTTCAGCTTTGGCACTAACGTGTTCAGGATCGGTCTCATGTACGACGAAATCAAGCGTGGCGTATTGACGATCAGGTGATCCAACATTCGGGCAGCTTGTTCCTTGTTGCGACTCATGCCGGAGTACTCGAGTTCAGTTAAAAGTTGCACGAGTAATTTACGGAGGTTTGGCATGACGTAAGCGGGATTTAGAGTTGATAGGCGACCAATTATGATGACGGCGAGTTCTCGTATTTCGAATTGCTCGTCGTGCATGGTGATGAGAAGTGAGCTGAGGAACCAGGGTTGCGCTAGTTGGGGATCGAAAGTGTGATCCAAGGATTTTAGGACTTGTAAACGGACGTTGGCGTCGACGTCGGTTGTTCCAACGATCAAAAGTTTCTCTAAAACGTTGCCGACAGTTTCTTTTAAGGTTTCGGTGATGCCTAAAAATAAAATTTTTATGTGAAAAATTTGTTTAGATTAAAGTTAAAAAATGTTTTCGATTTCTTCCTAATTAATTTTTTTAGTTCAAACGCTGATTTTTTTTACAAGTCATTTTCTGACCAGTTTTAAGCCTAAAATTGCATAAATATTCATCCTAAAGATGATTTCTGATCATATTGGGTCGATATTTGTCGAAACAAAAAAATCAGCGTTTTGAGGTTCAAACGCTGATTTTTTTACAAGTCATTTTCTGACCAGTTTTAAGCCTAAAATTGCATAAATATTCATTCTAAAGATGATTTCTGATCATATTGGGTCGATATTTGACAAAACAAAAAAAAGTCATTTTCTGACCAGTTTTAAGCCTAAAATTGCATAAATATTCATTCTAAAGATGATTTCTGATCATATTGGGTCAATATTTGACGAAACAAAAAAATCAGCGTTTTGAAGTTCAAACGCTGATTTTTTTACAAGTCATTTTCTGACCAGTTTTAAGCCTAAAATTGCATAAATATTCATCCTAAAGATGATTTCTGATCATATTGGGTCAATATTTGACGAAACAAAAAAATCAGCGTTTTGAAGTTCAAACGCTGATTTTTTTACTAGTCATTTTTTGACCAGTTTTAAGCCTAAAATTGCATAAATATTCATTCTAAAGATGATTTCTGATCATATTGGGTCGATATTTGACGAAACAAAAAAATCAGCGTTTTGAGGTTCAAACGCTGATTTTTTTTACAAGTCATTTTCTGACCAGTTTTAAGCCTAAAATTGCATAAATATTCATTCTAAAGATGATTTCTGATCATATTGGGTCAATATTTGACGAAACAAAAAAATCAGCGTTTTGAAGTTCAAACGCTGATTTTTTTTACAAGTCATTTTCTGACCAGTTTTAAGCCTAAAATTGCATAAATATTCATTCTAAAGATGATTTCTGATCATATTGGGTCGATATTTGACGAAACAAAAAAATCAGCGTTTTGAGGTTCAAACGCTGATTTTTTTACAAGTCATTTTCTGACCAGTTTTAAGCCTAAAATTGCATAAATATTCATCCTAAAGATGATTTCTGATCATATTGGGTCAATATTTGACGAAACAAAAAAATCAGCGTTTTGAGGTTTAAACGCTGATTTTTTTTACAAGTCATTTTCTGACCAGTTTTAAGCCTAAAATTGCATAAATATTCATTCTAAAGATGATTTCTGATCATATTGGGTCGATATTTGACGAAACAAAAAAATCAGCGTTTTGAAGTTCAAACGCTGATTTTTTTTCAAGTCATTTTTTGACCAGTTCTAAGCCTAAAATTGAATAAATATTCATTCTAAAGTTCATTTCTGCTCATATTGGGTTCATACCGAAAACATTTTTTTAAATTTTAGTTTAAATTTTCTTACCTTCTCCATCTCCCGTAATTCCAATGGATAATTTCAACAATCGACAACACGTGACCACCGCTTCGAGTCTCACTTCCTGCGCTTCATGCGTCAAAAAGTGATCAGCACATCGTTGAACGAACTGCAACAAATTCTGTCCCTCAAAATTGAACGTTCCCAATGTTTTCAACGCCAACACAATTGTCGCATTCTCTGGCGTCGTGTCAGCAACTGTCAAGGCGGCAAATTGTGCGATTGTCCCGTGTTTCGGCGTGCCACTTTGCGCTGCTGGTTTCGCCATCAACACATTCGACAACATCTTGATGAGCCCCTCCGAGATAGTCCGTTTGAGTTCCGGAATATTTTCGGCCAATTCTTGCAGGCAAATTGTCAGGGGAGCACTGAGACCCGTCGCCATCATCGGTTCGAGGATTTCACGGATATCGGAGGCAATTTCACTCTTAACTGCATGTCCCAGGAGTGTGATGCAAACAAAAACGAAGAAATCCATGGAGGATTTACGTTTGGCGACTGCGGCATCACGAATGGGCAGCGCGAGCTTCACGACCTCCATGATGCGACTGATGTAGGGTTTGATATCGTTCTCCACAGCGACCGCGATGTAACCCACAGTGATAAAAGCCATATTGCGATCTTTCTCCTTGCCTTTGAGCGTTATGAGAAGATGATTAAGTGTGATAGCAAGATGTCTCTTGACAAAAAGATCCCGATTAAAAGCTGCTAAGCGAGGCAAAATAGCGTTGATCATTTGTTGCACGTGCGTCGACCGACTAAGCCGTTGTTCGAGCACTTTATTACAAATTTCTTCGTAATTTTCCATCACAAGTTGCCGACACAAGCACGATTCTTGCGACATGAGACTCGATTTCCGATAAAACTTGGGATTTTGGTCGAAATTATAGGAAATCGGGGGATTTTGCTTGATCGGCGTCGATGGATTGCTCCGTTTTTCCACAAATGGCACCTTAAATCGCGGAAAAATCGTTGAACTTTCCTCATTTTGGGGTTTTTTGTACTCCGGTCTCAACCGTTTTAACGCATGATGTCTGCGTTCCCACACCACATTCGAACAACGAAGGATTTCATTCAACACAATCAATCCTCCGTGAACGCGATCATCTCTCGTGATGCCTTTTTCCCTCAAACTAACCTCACCAAACGAGGCAATTGCTTGATCATAGCATTGGCGATACCATTGCTGCTTATTTTGCGATTTCACGGATTCACGTTGTGATGTAACGACAAGTGCGGCACGCAAAGCCTGTCCAGCACCCTCGCGAATCAAGGGTTTTGGATCCAAAATTGCTTTAAAAATGTCATTGAAGAAGCGGGAAATTTGTTGGTAGAAAAATGTGGGCATTGCAACTGCGAGTTCGCGAAGTAGCAATACGGCAGCATGACGTTTAGCCTAAAAAATTAAAGAAAAAATGAAAAATATTAAATTTTTTATGAGAAATTGCACTTACTTCATTCCGATCTTCGGACAACCATTCAAAAGCACGCTTAATATCGAACTCGAAGGACTCGGCACCCTTCGATCCGGGCAGCAAAGCAAGTTTAACAGAAGTTTTTGCGACTAATTCCGTGACGCCGGTATCGTTGGATGGCAATAAATACCGTAAATTGTTGGAATAACGCGAAATTCGGGTGGTAGTGTTGACAACATCGGCACTGATGAGACATTCTACCAAAAAAAAAATGGTAAGTTTTAAAAAATTTTCAAAAATTTGACATAACCTTACTTATGGCTAACACGCCTCCTTTTTTCTCCCAAATGTCCGTGCTGTTCAACATATCCGTGATGTGACTATTGAACGTATCGAAGAACTGCACAATATTCTCTTGCGGCATCTCCCGCAGCTCCGTCTTGACATACATGAACAAATCGTGCGAAGCCTTGTTCTGGACATCCTTGTGACGGGACTTTAGTCCTTGCACGAATTGCGTGACAACTGCTTCGGACATTGTGACTTTTTATGAAGTCACGTGACAAAAATTACAATTTCTTCTCGAATACGAAGTGATTTGTGTCTAAAATGTGGTTTGTTTTGATTTTTTTCACTGTGTCGCCATTTATGTTCGATCAGCTGTTTTCAGTGAAAATTAATATTTTGCTTTTTTCGACGCACTTTCACGTTTTACGTGCAAACTTCATCGACTTTCGATGCAACAAACACTTATTTACAGTTAGAAATGGGATTTTTCAGGAATTTTAATGATTTTACAGACGAAATTTAATTTTTACCGGCACCAAAACAACAGCATGAAAAAAGTTGTAAATATTTTGATGTCAAATTCGGGTGTTTTAGTTTTTGCCTTGAGCCACGTATGTTCCATGGGTTCGTACAGAGACATTTCACACATTTGTACGGAAGTGTGACAGCATGCGGGTTTTTCATTGGGATTCCATATGCTGTACGATGCCTGTGTGATATACGACGATGTTCCGTTATTTAAAATTGATAAGATTTCTAGGAAAATGAAGCGAGCATCGTGGTGTTTTAACAAATATTTAGCTGAAAACTCGATGCCAAGCTTAAATGCAAAAGCTGCAGCAAAAAAAAATAACAGCAACCACAATAAGAAAGGTACAAAATATCCAGTTGGTCTCCAGGTATTCTTTGGGGAAGAAAGTGAATCAAGATCTGATGCCCGAATATGAAACCCGATGCTCTGAACTTGGACTGCAAAAACTAGTCATAGGGAGGAAAGTTGCCAGCATGATGACTACGGGCAGATTGAATAATGACTATCTGAAGAATCTGTTTCAGCTGAAGATGAACAGAGAGTTGGCACGCAGCACTGAAACCTTCGTCTTTCCTTTTAGGAGAACCAATTACGGTCAACATGAGCCCGTGACGTGGATGTCCTGAACAAAATAATCAACTTTTTCTCATTAACAGTTTCACTGGACCTGGAGGGCAATTTTAGTTTTGGAGTCTCGAGGAGCAGATTTAAAGAAATCGCGACTGAACTGGCAACATCAGACGATTGGCGGATTGGCAGATGTCGTAAACCCACCGTCTTTGAGGTAAGGGGAATTTTTTTTTTTTAATTTCGCTGGACCATTCATCAAGGGTTGAATGCCTTAGACAACGTCAAATGAGACGAAAGATCCAATTTTAAATGATCAAATTAAAAACTCGAAATTAGATCTTATAGGGACCTTTTTTTATCAAAGAAAGAGATATTAAAATTTGATTTGAAAATGTTGTTCCGTATAAAATACATTACAACCTCATTTTTTGTGTAAACTTATATATTTATTTATATTTAGATTTTATTGAAAAACTACATTTATTTAAACGAACGAAAAAATATAAAAATTCTCCCACACAGCTCATTTCAATTCCTGTTTATCCCTTAATCTATGTTTCTTTTGGTTTCTTATCTAGTAGCAATAGCTGGTTTCACATTTTCTTTCATCGCTTCTTGCGTAATATTTTCCACAGAATTCAATTTATAATCAACTCCCTTTCCGAAATCGATCGTCAGCTGTTTATGCAATTGCTCATATTCGATTTTGCTTCCAGGTTCGCCGCCATATTCCTCCGGTAAGCATTCACGTCCCAAAAACTCATGCATTGACTTCATATTCGAGTGATGGAAGTGCACCTGATCCTTCAATCGTTGTCCCAAAAATGGAAAAATCAATGTAACAGCTGAATTCAAAATTGCCGACGAATTGACAATGTGAAACTCCATGTGAGAAATTGGCGTCAAATCTGCAGAAGTGGCTGCTGTTTTGATGTTTCCTGGCGAAAGTAACTTCATGATGCGCCAAGAAGCGTTTTTCATGTCAATGATGACGCTTACGCCCTTTTCAATGGTTTCTGGTTCGTCTAAGATTGTGTTGAACCATAAATCGTCGAGTTGTGCCATGTCACTTGCTTTGATGTGTGGCTTGATGTTGCCGAGCTTTGTGACGTAAACGCGACGACCATTTTTGTCACGTTTCTCGAGAACGGTCTTGATGTTCTCTTTTAAGACGGGAATGAAGGAGGTGGCGTCATCATTGATGAACCATGTGGGATGATTGCGCTGTTGAAAAATGATTTAAAGGTAAATTACTCATGAAAGTTAAGAGGAAAATATTGAAAGCTTACCCGATGTTGCATTATTTTGACGATACGTTTGTAAGCTTGATCAACATCCCATTCGCAACAATGTAAGAATCGCATAAGGAAGATGTCATCTGTGCGGGATTCAGTATAAATTGATTCTGAAATGAGGAGATAAAAAAAGTTTGGTAAGTTTCTATTGAATTGAATGGCTTCTATTATGCATTATTTGAAGATCTTGCCAACAATCATTGCAAAGCTTGAGTTTGTTCAAATTTTCAGATCAGATCCAGAAAAGTTTCAAATCAGTATCACTGAAGTGTACTCTCCGTATAAATTTTGGTTCTTTTTGCAACTTCAAAATCCAACATTCAGTCAGCTAAGTAATGATATTTGTAAGATACTTGTGATAAATCGGTGTTTCGAATGGGCTTCAAAAGTCGAGGAGAAATCGTTGATCCTCGAAGAAAAATGGAACTATAATGCTCAAATGGCATTTACTATTCGCTACTTGAAACAACGCAATGGAAGTCAAAAGACACGAAAACTTTATAAAAATCTGCAGAAACACAATAAAGGAAACACTTATTTTATAAGCTAAAGCTTTTCGAAGAAAGTGAGGTGATGTTCCATTTGAATCGAAAAAAGAAGAGCCTCGTTTTAACGGATCATTCAGAAAGATTCTAGCTAGCTTGAATTATACCGAATTCGATTTCGGATACTGAAATATGGTCTACAAAGGATGAATTGTATCCGACTTTTGATTTGTTGGAAATTGGTGAAGCAATTGATGGTATCTATGATTCAGAATCTGTTCAATATATGAGTTAGGAATACAAGGATTCCTTAGTCGATCGTAAGGTCGTCGGTTCGAGAATCAAAAACATGAAAAACTGTTCTGACTCCAATCGTGCTTAGAATTTACTAAGATCTTTAAGAAACCTTTTGGTCTGAGTGAATTTTAAGGGCACCTGAAGGGCTGACTGGTAAAATGCCCAATCTCCGATGTTTACTGATGAAGCTTTCTATACTACAGGAAAAAGTACGATTAAGAGCCGTCATCTCCATCTAGCAAACTTTAAAAGCTATACAACTGCTATGTCAATCGCAAAAATGCAAATTAGAGTTTTTGCATATCAAAACGAGTCTTTACACGCGAAAAAAATTACCGTTGATTTTATACCAAAGCTTATTGAAATGGAAATTTAAAAAATGTTAAAGCTATTTGGGAGTGTCAATGAACCGAAGTTACATTTAAAATTGCAACAAGTTCATTTTCGAAGAAAAAAGACAGCTAATGGTAAAACAATGACAAAAGTACATCCCATCCCAACAAAGGAAATAAAAGTTCATGTCGCATCATAAATTTGCAGTCACTAAGAATATAAAATTTGTTCGCAAGGTAACTTCCTCATCTAGATAAGTTGTTATTTGTGAAAAAAAAACAATAAACAAAAATTAAGAGACGAAATGCAAAGCACGCACCTTTATCAAAGCCTAACTATATAGTGCTCGGTAACAAGAAATGTAAATTAATCGGAATTACTTTGTGTCACGTTAGAGCTCGTCATGTACTTTTCAAATTACTACGTGTATAAATAACAACTTTAAGCTACTTTAAGAAGGTATTAGGACTTAAGACATTATAAAAAAGTTGTTTTTTGTCATTGGTAATATTGTTCCGCGAATTTGATTGATTACTTACAAAGGTTTTATCGTAGGTTGAGATAACCTTTGCCACAAACCATAAGATTTTTAAATACTCACGTGACACGTGACTTTGGGCCAATTTAATTCTGTCCCATATGTCACTAATAAATTTATGTCATCGATTAAAAAGATTTAAGTTGCGAAAAATGAACGTGCTACCTGAAATTTATGCATTTTTACAATCATTTCGAAAAACTTCCATGTAGTGCCAAAAAACGTGAATTTTGTCACTATCGCTGAGTTATGTTCGTCAAGCGTGTTTGAAGTTGCATCAAAAAAAAATTAAATAATTGTTTTATGACGAAAAACACATTTTTAATTGAGGCCATCGGCGTGATAACTTTTTTTTTTTGTTTATTTAAAATTTAAACGGTCTCGTTATTGTTTTTACACAGAATTTTGTGTTTAGTTCAGTGACCGTAAAAAAAAGCAACAAAATAATCATCATCATTAGAGGAGGTCTGCCGAGAGTTAATGTTGTTTTGCACTTGAAAATTGCTTCATAACTTTTCGTAATGTTTCAAATTTTAAGTGTTGAGTCGTTATTGCGAGAAGAGATTGTCTTTAAAAAAAATATTAGAGAGGATTCAAAAAGTTGCCTAATATTTTTAACGAATTTCATGAAATTTTTTTACGATTTTTTTATCGACATCCTTTCTTCGAATCTGAAGTAAGTCAAATAATAAAAATTTTATTTGCGAAATTTTACCGGCGGTGTAGTTTCCTAATGTTTTTGTTTTTTTATTGCTCACGTTTTTAAAGAGAAAGGTTTATTTATTTTTAATAACCGAAAATATTTATTTTTAGTTGACCTTGATTTATTATTTTTATTTTAACAAATAGATATAATTTTATCTAATTTTTTTTCTAAACCCAAGCCCATTTAAAACACAAAAGGTTTCAAAATTTAAAATTATTTTTTTCTTTGTACATTTTTTTTGTCAAAGTGAAACATCTATTAAACGAAATAATTAAAATTTTTAAAATTTTCCAACCGAATTTTATTTTTTTTTATTTTATAAAAAATTATTTAAAAATAAATTTAATATTTATAAAGTAATTTTTTTAAAAGAAAAAATTTAATATTTTAGAACTTTTTTCTTTCAAGACTTTTAATTAAAAAAAAACATCGTAAAAGACAAAAAAATATATTATTTGATTTTTTAAACTTCAATTTTTCTTTTGATTTTAATACAAAATTGTGTTTTTTTATTTTTGTCAAAAGTCTTGAAAGAAAAAAAATTCTAAAATATTGAAATTTTTGATCTTTTAAAAAAATTTCTTTAGAAATATTAAATTTATTTTTAAATAATTTTTTATAAAATAAATAAAAATAAAATTCGATTGAGAAATTTAAAAAATTTTAATAAATTCGTTCATAAGTTTCGTGAAAAATTCAGTAAAAAAACAAATAAAAATCTGTGTGTCCGTAACTAATTTGACGGCGCTTGATATTTATGATGTTTAAATATTTTGTGTTTTTACTAGAATTTGCATATGGAATACCTGCTGACACACTCTTTAAGAAACGCTTAACTCAAATATGTAAACAATTTAAAAAAGGGCGATGATAATAAATTTAGATGAAAATAATAATAAAAAAAATCTCTCATCTCTCAAAAAAAAAAATTTTTTTTTTGTAGAGAAAAATAATCAACTAGTCTTCAAATCGCGAACCTTTGACTCTCAAATTAGTTCGCATCGACAAATCAAGCGATAAACACACAAAAATGCTAATTTTTCTACTCTTTTGCGGCATAATCACTCAAACATTTGCCGTGCCATGCAAATTAAGTGGTTCGACGTGCATTTTTTCGGGCATCAACACGACCGAAAGTGAAATGTATTTCAATCCATCGAGCACCACAGACAATAGTGCCGTCAAAGAAGTGCGATTTGTGGACTCAGTCATGCCTGTGCTGACGTACGAATTATGTTGGGCTTTTCCCAACTTGCAAGTGCTCGAGTTGTGCGAACTTTCGCTGAAATCTATTGCGCCACAAGCCTTAAATGAGTGCAAACACTTGACCAACATCAACTTTTACGACAATAAATTGGAAAAACTCGACGTCAAAGTGTTCGAAAAGAACACGATGCTCGATTATATCAACTTGCAAGGCACCCGTTTGCGCGAAATTGACGGAAAAATGTTTGAATCCACGAAGCGGCTGGAGCAACTTATTCTCGGCGACAATTATTTGACCGAATTTCCAGTGCATCAATTCCCGAAATTACGAAAATTATCCGTTCTTGACCTTTTTTCCAACAATTTGGAAGATTTGGATGAAAAAATGCTTCTGATAAAATTCCCAAAATTAGAAGAACTCACGTTGAACAACAACTTTTTCAGCTGTAACCGCATGAAACAGATCAAAGATTATTTGCACGAAAAGTGGGTTGCGGTCATTGATTGGGATAAGGACAGTACCGAGCTAGACGAGTGCGCGACGCCTCATTCGCCAGTCGAAAATTCCTTTGAAGAAGCTGCCAATCTCACATTTTACGAAATACCGCAGCAAAATCTCTCGAATTCTCTTTCGACATCTGTCTCGTTAGTCACTTACTGTCTGGCACTTGCCATATTTTTAGGTAATTGTCAATTGAGTCAATAAATAATTAATAACCAATACGAGAATTGATTGTTTTTTATTCAAAATGTGCGATAATGATGCGACACAAACATCATTTGCATGCAAAAAGTGTCGCGTCAATCGAATCTATTATTTAAGTTTCACTAAAAATGGTAACAGGTAGCCGATTCAGGCAAACGCAAGCTTGCATATTTTTACGGGAACAATCGAGATTAATTAAATTTTTAATTTTTTTGCGTTTTTTTTTAAATACTTACTTGAAACGAGCTCCCGTAACTCCTGAATTAATTCCAATTTTTGGTCTTGTGTGAGGGCGGGCTTCAAATTTTCAATTATTTCAGGCATTTTAATTATTTTTTTTTTTTAGAAATATTTTTTTAAACTTTTTAGTATCACTCCAGATCTATTACTGACAAATTTTTAGAGAAGAAAATTTTTGTCGCACTTTCACTTCCTTATTTTTTTATTATTTATTTAATTTTTCTCAAGACCTTTCTCGTAATATTTATGTTTTTTTTTTCTTGCAAAAAAACAAAGAAAAAAAAAACTTTTTTTTTTCGACACTTGTTTAACTTTAATGAAAGTTACGTCGTAACTGTGTTATGTCCCAGCACTGATTGAGACTGATTGCTCGGTTCGACTGTCTTTAAATTGTCGTTAGACGCGATGATAAATGCAATTTTGTCTAGATTGACGACATATAGCTAAGTGGTTCCCAGTAAGTTGTAATTTTAAGTTTTTCTTTTGTTTGCAAATTTTCTTTTTGTTCGGCTATTTATTTTTTGTTATGTGATTGTGTCGCGTGTAGGTAATGACTTGATCAGAGCGGCTCAACGGTCGAAACATAAATGACCACTTAATGTTCGGAGTTGTAAGTTTTAATGTTCGTATCGGAGTTGGTTGTGATTGCGAATGTGTGAGTGTCTCGTTGTCTTTGGTGCAATGTGTTATGAATACGAAATTTTGTAAGATTTTGTAGCGATAACTACGGGCTGTGTTATGAGACATTTATTGCACTTGTTTGTAGGAGTTAATTGTTTGATTTTAATTAAGGCGGTGTGAATGTTGTTAGAAGAGAAATACAGGGAGTTTTTAACTGTTTTGGATTTTTTTTTTAATTTTTATTAAATTTATTTTTTAATTTTTATAAAATTTTTGTTAATTATTTTTTTTTATTTTCAGGCCACAATGGAGACTTTATTAAAATTTAATTTCATTAAAGTTTACGGTATATGATACATAAAAAAAAAATAAAATAAAGAAAAAACTATCATGGGTTCATCCTCAACGAATAACAAAGATTTTAAAACAGACGTGAATTCTCGACAATTTTTAACTCGTGGAGATTATTATCAATGTTGCAACAACCGGATCGCAGAATAATTTTTCTTCATTTATTTATTGCCTCGTGGAGTTAAGAGATTATCATTAACAAATTTTTGGATTATTCGATAAATAAACCCAATTAGATCGATTACCGTCAAAAATTATTAAATTAAAATTAAAAATGTCATGTCAAAGTACAAGAAATACAAGACTTACAATAATTTTGAATCTCGTTCCTGTTATCATCAGACAGAGAAATGTTAAAACAAAAACATTGTAGGAAATAATTTGTATTATGCAAGAAAAGTCCGTCTGTTACCGTCCTTGTGTCAACTTGTCATTGATGTTGTCAAACAGAATTTGATACAGACAGGTGATCAAGAAGAGGAAGTACCTACTTTCTTTTTAAATAATATAAATTTTGAATAAAAATTGAGGTCTGAAGTCGAAGAACGGCAATCGTACGGTAGCTCCAAATTTTTTTTAACTTTTTGTCTTGTTTCAAAAGCCAAAAATCCAATGGAGCAAAATAAAATAAAAATTTATCAAACACTACCGTTTTTTTTCTATTTTTATAATTTTTCAAGAAATATTTTAAAAAATTAAAAAAATTAAATTTTTTTAAACTTTTGTATTGAAAATGATATTTTTACAAGAATTTTCTTCTATAAAAATATTTTTTCGAAAAATTTTCTTCATGAAAAATTATTTTTCAATTTTTTATTTAAATTGCTCTGAAATCAATTTTAAATAAGAAATTTTCAATGTAGATACATAAAAGTTTGAAATAAATTTGTAGTGGTCTAAGTCGATTTTGACATAAAAATTTATATTTTGTTTTGAAAATTTCATTTCTCAATTTTAATTTTTTTTTTGTAATTTTATTTAAATACGGCTTTTTTCTATAAGAATTTATTTTTGCCAAAATTATGTATCGTTTGAAATGAATTCTTTGGTCAATTTTTGGCCCTCAGATCACGATAAAATTTTGGGCCATTAAAAAGATATGAAGCTTCACAGTTTGGATTTTGTGGTTCATGAAAAAAATCATCTTAAATTCAAATTATGTATCGTTGCAAAAAGGAAAAAAATTCTGATCAAATGAGATCAACAAATTTCGGTCAAGCACATAAAAATAAAATTTTCGATTATAAAATGTTTGTTTTGAAATACTAAAAAAACTTTAAATCTAATAAATCTTTTAAACAAAAACAATTTTATAAATTATTAATGTAACTTTAAATGAAACTCCCTGTACTTGCATTTGAAAAAAAACTGCATTCTCAGTACAAACTGAGAAAAATCCATCTATTACGAACTTTAATAGATTCTTATACGATACATCTTATTAATAAAAATAAAAATAAATGACTTAGTAACTTGTTTTTTTTATCGAATTAAATAATAACCGGTCGTTTATTGAATAATATATCATACAAGTCTCTCCATATCATTAAAGACACATTATCAATGAAAATGATTGAAAATTTTAGTTCAAAAAAACTGTGATTTTTATTTATTTATATTTTACTATCTATTTAATCAATAATAATAAAAAAAGTCTTCAATAATTATTATTTACATTATTCGATTCACTTGAATTTTTTGATTAACTTCATTAAGACTAAAGCTGTGGTTTGCTGAATCCCGCATTTTGGTTAAGAAAGGCATCTGTCATCATCGACTTCTATGGAAAAATTCTATTTTCACATTCTATTTAAAGCATCAGCGAAAAATTCCAGGTCGTACTATCTAACACGTGGTTTAAATCGCGTAGCACGACCGAGAGCGGGGATATTCATTTCCTTTGTCTTTTCCAGAGATCGCCAAATCTGTTAAAATGTCAGTTTTAATGATAATTCATAAAGAAACTTTTTAAATTTAGGACTTACTTTGATTTCATAGTCGTCACTTGTGGTCACCAGCATCTCATTATCACGTGGATTGAAGGCGACACTGTTCACGACATCGCTGTGATTGTACTTGGCAAGCCAGACTCCGTAATATCTCTCCCAGACGTAAGCATGCATGTCTTCAGCGCCACTGAAAATGGATTTTTATAAGAAATTTTTGGTCACTTTAAATTTTTAAAAGATTTTAATTAGATTTGAAAATTCAATAAGACAAAAATAAGTTAAAAATTACATCAAAAATCGGTTTTCAGTTTTTATCATAACTTTTCAAAAATTAAAAAAAAAATTAAACTTTTAATTATTCATTAACTATTTTTTAAAAACATTTTTAATTAGTCATTTCTATTTTAAGTCAAAATCAAAATTTAAGTTAAAATCAAAATTAGATTTTTTTTTTCATAGAAAATTTTTTTCCAAATATTTTGATTCGATTTTTTACAAAAAAAATTATTAAAAAAAAAATTTGTTGTTAAAGTAAAAAATATTTGTAGTCATTTTTTAAAAAAAAATAATAAAATCATTCTAAATTTTTAGAAAATTTTAGTAATTTTTTAAAATTTTTTCTACTTTTTCATTTTGTTTCAAAAAATTTTTGAACCTTATTTTGGTTGAAAAAAAAAATATGAAAAATTATTTAAAAACTTTTTTCGAAAAAAAAAATTGTAAGATAGAAATGTTGCATTTAATAGAAAAATAATTTTCCTTGTTTTTAGAATTTTTTTAAGACTTACCTCGCCACATAATCATCACAAACATCCAAAAAGATGAAGAAACAATCCGTGTTTGGTGTGTAGGCCCGATGAGCTCTCAGCATCTTGCCAACCTTCTTAAAAGTCACCAAATCAATCACATGAATGTCAATTTCCTGCGCAATCGGTGGCGGCTCCAACGGATTCCTGATGACATAATTTTGCGGCCACGGTCTACAATTCACATACAAATACCGATGATCCGGACTGAGTGCCATGCCGATAATTTGTCCATGGAGATCAATAATTTTATCGATTTTATCGAAACGACCGGACACAGCATCAAAATTCGACCAATCTGGTTCCTCGTATTCACTTTCCGATTCGCGTCGCATATTCCGCAGAGCGATACGTTCCTTGAGACTCGGGCCCGGATCGAGTTGCTTGGGAAAGGACACTTTTTCCACGAGTTTGAAGGCAATTTGGTGCGGCACGTACGCCTTCGAGCCTGTGGAGAAAATCAGGTACTTTGGTGGAGCATTTTCCAAATCGTCGACATCGACGTCGTTTTCAGTCTTGGCGGCGCTCGGACTTGGCGAGGCTTCGGGCGATGGCGACGACGTCGGATTTACCGGGGAAGGCACACTTGAGGGGGTGGAAGGGACGGAAACAGGCGTTTTTGTGACAGGCGAGTGACTAGTACCACTTGTCGATGGAAGATTCAACGTGTTTGACGAAGGCTCGGCAACGTCATTCGCTACTTGGATTTCATCAAATGACTCTATAGTGACATCATCTGATGTGTCATCGGTTTTTAAACTTCTTAAATGAACATTTCTGCGAAATTCATCGGAATATTGGAAGGTACTGGCATACGGAAAGTCTCCCCAATGCTGTTCGGCGCCCACATGAACGTCAACTTCGACATCAAGAAGCACATTGGGACCCGGCACTTGCTCCAAAACTGCTTGTGAGATCGGATTTCCCGCGCAATACTCGTCGCCTAATGCTTCAGCGGCACTTTCGAGATACGACAAGTCATAAGGGTTCCGTTTTTCTCGTGGCGGGCGTTCTTCTTGCATATAAGCTGCTTTCGCTTCGGGACTTCGGAGCCACGGACACTCCGCTACCATGATAGATCGCACGGAACTCGCATTTCTGTTGTAGAATCTGAACAATTTGTTCATAATCGGCACGTTTTCCGACGTTATCTCTTGACTAGCTTTGTTAATCCAAATCACGGACGAGCTGATCAGGTGTTGCAACCAATGCAAGTCGCCCGATAACAAATATTGGTCCGTATACCACGTGCCGAAGATATCGTAGGGACGATTAACGATGCGACATTTGAGTCTCATGTCGTCATCCAGACTAAAAACCGCAATTTCGCCCGATGTGCTGTTCTGTACGCCAAAATGAACGCCCGAAACGAGCAATAAAGTGTCCGTGCTGTTAAATTGCGAGAATTGGGTGTATTTCCAACTGAGTGTCTTCATGTCATACGAATATTTTTTCGTTGAAGGATAACTGGAATTCCAAACCTACGAAAAAAAATCGAAAGAAATTTCGTGTAAGTGATCATTATTGACCAAATATGGGTACAAAACGTACAATAACGAAGCCGTCCTTGCTGCATGTACAGAAAAGTTTTCCGCTATGACTGAAACTGACATGCAACACTTGATGACTATGCGCCGTAAGTACGTCGGTGAGCACCATCGGAACATTGTACGTGAGTCGTCTGTATTCAGAATACCAAGTTTCAGCACCTAAAAGTTAATTTGTTACTTTAATGATGCAATTCACCCGAAAAAAATCCTTACCTGGCTTCAATCCAACTTTTTTATTCAGCGGCAATCCAAAGTCCTTTTGGAATAATTTGCGCCAAATCCAGTCGTCGCGCGATATGCGAAACCACCGTTTGCAGCAACAACCCATATCGATCACCTCCTTCACTTCCAGGTACATCATAATTTTCACCAAAACATTTTCCGGCATGTAGACCCACTCAGAATTATCGAAACTTTCACTTTCGTCATCATCGCTGTTACGGCAACTATCTTCGTTTTCGCTACGTACCATTGACTCGGCAACGGCGATTGCATCACTTTTTTCAGACATTTTAGACACTTTCACTTTTTCCTCGTCCACCGACAGTTTTCCCAGGTCTTTTAGGCGATTCTCGAGATCCATGTTGTGACGGCAACACGATGGCAGAGAATTTTACGGCGATTTTTCGTTTTTTCGTCGCTGACAGTACAAACTAAAAATAAAATTTCGTTCACTCCGTGAGTAATGTTTTTGGTAATATTTTTTTGTTTTCTTGACGTACTACAACCAAGACGGACGATGCGAAACTGAATGTTGTGTGAATTGTATGGGAAATGAAAGGTGAGTGCGGAAGTACAGTGAGTAACGAGTCGGCAAGGTGTAGAAGCGGTTTCACTGCAAAAATAAACAAAAAACGAGAAAATCAAGAAATTTAATTTTATTTTTTTGACAAAACCAGATTTAATTTTTTGATTAAAGGTCAAAAATATTTTTTTAAAATTAAATTAATATTATTTTTTAAAGAAAATTATGAATTAAAATTATTAAAATATTTTTTAAAAAATATTTAACGTATTTTATATTTAAATCTTTGAAGCTGATTGAGCAAATTCAAAGATTTACTTCAATTTTAATCACGGAATAAACGATAAAACTTTAATTTTTAATTAAAAACTTATTTTTTTTAATATTTTAATAATTAAAATACCAAAAAATTAATTAAATTTCCTCAAAAATAAACTAAACGATTCTTTCAATTTATTTTTTTCATTCATAAAATTGTAAACAAATGCCACTCACTGCATTTTTCGTATAAATCCGAGCTATAGAAAGACACTATCGATAGACTCAGCTGTTCCATTCAATGCGATTGTTCAAATCACAACATTCCGGTTTGTTTATCTTTTTTTTATTTTGCCTAGCAGACGTGATTTTTAATACAAGCGGAGTGAGTTATGATGCAATCCATTGTTTTCTGTAACAAAATTGAATTAATTATTTTTTTGAAGAAATTTTTATTTTGCGACTTACAAGATTCATCGATGTCAAGGTCTTTTGCCGTCTTCTTCAAAAATGTAACAATCGATATCGGATCCGGTTGTCAAAATATTTTATGGGAGTTTCATCTGAACCAAAGTTACATAAAAAAAAGTTTTACATTGAAATTTTTTACATTTTTTGGTGACAAATTAAATTTTTTTTTTTAATAAATATTTTTTTTTTACCTGAAGTTCATCATAAATTTAAAATTTCTTGTTAAAGATGCGATTTTTGGATTTTTTGAATGAAATGCGGCGTTAAACGAGACATCATAAATCGAATCAGCGACGTGACCTACAAAAAATTAGTTCAGCAGGTTTTCTGCATTTTTTGCGTACGTCGAAAAGTGTGAAAATGTAAAATAAATAGAAATATAAATTGACACGTGGTTTGAAAGTCATGTCCGGAAATGCAGGAAAAAAATAAATAAAAAGGAATTGTTGAGTTTAAAAAAAATAAAAAAGTTTTATATAGGTCTGAAAAGAATTTTTTATTCAGAAGGGTTACCGAATATTTTTCACGGTGGAATTTTTTTAAATTACGAATTAAGAAATAATTTAAAAAAAATTAATTAAAAAATTAAGAAATTTTAGAGTTTTTTAAATAAAATCAGGCCTAAAGAATAATTAAATTTTAAAAAAATACAACAATTTTAAAAAAATAAATAAATTTAAAAAAATAAACAAATGAAATAAAAAAATTATGAAAATAAAAATAAATCTGAAATATGAAAAAAGTAAATAAAAAAAATAAATTAAAAAAATTTAAAAATTAGAAACTTAAAATTAAAAATTTTTACTGTTTTAGATTAATTTTCAATAAAAGTAAGAATAATCAGATAAATTTTCTTCAAAACATTAATTAAAATATTAAAAATTTCTGTTTTCTTAAATCCTTAGAAAAAAAATTATGTACAATATTTACAGGAAACAATCTACTCTGGATTTAAATGACAATTTACATATAAATAAGGAAAAAAATTAAAAATAAACAATTTTATTATCGAGGAAGCACCGTTATCACCACTAATTCTTAATCCAGGTGTTACTTTTTGGTTCCCTTTCACCTGTAACGCATTCTTGACTAACCGGGTTTTTATGACTCCAATTTAATTTTTTTTATTAATAAAAAACAGCAAAAAAATTATGACAAATATGTTAACACGAAGAAAAAACAATAGAATTACATAAAAAAAAGAAGAAAAAAAAACTTGTCTCAACACCAAAAACATTATTCATTTACAACAACTTACAATTAGTTTCAACGTCAACAACAATAATAACAATGAATATAAACAACATCAAATATGTATCATTATCACGAACAAAACAATAAACAACCGTGCACATATAACGAGCACAAAAACATTCACATGAGAGTCGACGACGATGATCACTACAACACTCTCCGGTTGTAAAGTAGGTAGAAGCGAAATATCAGTCGCAGTGTAAGTAAATCGCGTTCATCCGTCAGTTGATATTTAGTCGTTGGCTGGAATTGACGCGAATTGCGCGTTTTATTATACTAGAGCAGTATTTACTCTACTCTTAAGTACGTTGCATGCATAATCAGTGCAAATAAAACGAGATTAAGAATATTCTTAACTGGAACAAAAAAAAATAATTTTATAAAAAAATATAAAAAAAAAACAATTCTGTGATAATTTTTTTGAAAAAAAAATATAAAAAAAGTAAAAATTTAAAAAATAATCGAATTTATTAAAAAAAAAACTCATAAAATAAAAAAAAATATAAAAGGTGAATATTTTAATACACAAAAAAAAATAATATTAAATATTTTAAAACTGTCTCTTTTCTTCGTCATTTAAAAAAAGCTTCATTTTTGACCATATTTTATGCACCGTCGTATTATTTTGTTTTCTGTGTCAATGTTTTGTGAATAAAAAAAAATAAATTTAAAACTTTGATACTAAAAAAGAGCCAGACACGCACTTTTTTGTTTTAAGAAAGGTAAAAGTAAGGCAGTGGAAATTTTCTGCAAAACAAAAAAATAATAATAATGATAACAAGAAACTCCACTGAGCGACAAATTTTAATTTTTTTGTCTTATTTCGTAGAGATTTCAAATTAATTTTAATTATAGAGCAAAGAACTTTAAATATTTTTTTGAGTTCTAATGACAATTAAAGGTTATTTTCGAATTTGATGAATGACTTACGTTAAATTCTTTTGATGGATGTGTAAATGTGCTAATATTTGAACAAAGATGAACAAAGAAATATTTTTTTACGAAATTCTCTTTCATCGTGATTTTGCATGTCTGGATGTCTGTTGGATGATTTGAATGAATTTACACTCAGTTGACCGTGATAATGATGACTTTTAATAACTGGAACTGAGATATATTGGATTTAAATGGAAGAATGTTAGAAATTTTTCATTGTGAATTTAAATTTATGAGCTTTTAATAATCTTTGTAATTAAAATTGTTGAACTTGCCATTGAATTGTCTTCCAAGAAAAAGCGGATTAGAAGAAAATATAAACAAAGATACGCACTGAATATTTTTTTCTATAATTTTATTTTTTAGAGTCATCCCAGACTAAATTAAATGTAAAATAATAGAATTATAATAACACACCAAATTGGATGACTTGCAAAAAAATAATAATAAAAGTTTAGTTGAATGAACGAATGATATTGTAAAAAATTGATGTGTTTACGATTTTTTAAATGCGATATAAAAAAAGGCAAATACCCTTTTCCAGTTATTATTTATTTTTTTAAATTATTTTATATTATTTAATTATCATTTTAATTTAATTATTTTTTAAATTGAAAAATTTTATCAAATATTTTTTTTACAACATCTCATAAATTTTTTTTTTAAATTTTGATATTTTTCTTTTAAAAAATTAATTTTTTATAACTTATGAAAACAACAATTTTTTGAAAATTTTAAAAGTTTACCTAATTATTCAATTAAAAAATAATTATTAAAATTTTAATTAAATTTTTCTTTTTATTGTTTTAATTTGCGTTGTTTTTTTTTCTTTTTGTAAATCTCGCAAAAATTCTCGGTTGCGAAAAGCAAATTTTTACAACAAAAAAAAAATTAAATTTAAAAAGCAATTCCATACATTTCGAAAGGTCAAAAAAAGTTAAAAGCCTTTTCTCTAATAAAGAAGTCAAAAAAGAGCAAAAACTAAAATTAATAACTAGCCGGCTCTCAATCATTAATTTACAATCCATTTGTCAATCAAAATCTCATATCATAAATTTATTGACCTGCAAACTAGAACAAACGAAATGTTTTGCGTGTGCTTAAAATAGACGTCTAGTTGACCTCCAAAAGAACAATTCTAATCACCTTACGAGAAACAGGTTTTCGCGAGAACCTTATTTTGAGCTATAACAACAACAACAAAAAAAGGTTTCGTTAATGTGAGAATAGTAATTGAGGCAAAATGAAAAAAATTTCTTCATTCATAAAAAAAATATGAAATTATAAAAAAAAAAATGTTGAAATAAAAAAATCATTGAGCTTCACGAGTTAATTCTATGTAATTTTACTGAAACAAAGGAGGAAATGATCACAAATTATGCACTTTAAATGCTCATCAAGTGGACTCTTCACTCAACCAATCCTATATTTATTCGAAATTGATGAATATTATTATCAACTTTGTACATTTTTTTTTATCAAGTAAACAAATGTTTGACCTTACAAAAATAATAATAACATTAATCGTATCAGATTCGCAAACATTCGCAATTCGAGTCATGAAAAAAATGCATTTTGATGTAAACAAGCAGCAGACGATCGCCTCTAATATTTTATAGACTTGAATATTAATTCAACACAGAATTTTATTGCGAATAAATTTTGTTCGAGCCTTCGACGATCCGAAAGACGTCACTGACTCACTTCTCGCTCTAAAGTTGTTAATTTATGAGACTTTTTCAACGTTTCCCTCGTAATAAAATGCAAAATTTAATCCTACGTCAACATCAACATGGTTCTCCAGTCGTTTTTTTTCTATCGTAACGCGGTTTGTGTAAATCCAAAGTGAGCTTCTAGAGCTGTAACTGTAATTTTCCATAAATATTTGTTACAAGTCGTGAAGTGCTGGCATGTAAAGTGTCAGCATTGTTCTAAGTAGGTAATGCAAGCGCAATGTTATGTCTACGATTGTCGCATTGTTGTTATGTTATGGGAGTCAAATGACATAATAATGCGCAGTAGAACTTTATGATGTGAATTTTTAATTTAATTATAATTTTTTATTCATTGTTTTGTTGAAGAAAAAAATTGTTTGCTAACTTAAGAAAGCGGAAAGTTTATACACTTGAAAAAATATTTTAATTTAATTTATTCTGAGGTTCACCTACTGGGAAATTTCCGTTTTAAAGATTTTTTTTAGTTTCACAGAAAGTTATATTTTTTCCATTTATTTCGATTTATTTAATTTAATTAAAAAATTAAAAAAAAAATCTGAAAAATTTACTACAAAACGTTTAAATTTAATTTAAATTTAATATTAATAAATTTAAATAAATTTTTTCTCATAGTGTTTTTTTTATTATTATTTTTAATGACGAAAAAATATGAAGAAATATAAAAAAAATATACAAATTTGCCAAAATGAAATATTTTTTTAAAAATTTTCATTTAAATTTTAATAGGGGTTGTCATTAAAATTATTGATATAATTTAAGTTAATTTTTTGATAATTTTTTTATTAAAAAACATAAAATTTAATGGACTTAAAAAAATCATAGTCCCTCTGGATTTTAAAACATTTTTTTCATGTCCAATATTTATTTAATTTTTCAGTTTTTTTCGGAATATTTTATTTTATTATATTTTTTATGAAAATAAAAAAAATAATATTTTTTTAACTAATTATTTAAAAGAAATAATAAAAATTAATTGTATTGAATCACGATAAATTTTAAATTATAAAAAATTATTCAAGAACTCTCCATATATTTTCTCACAAGAATTTATAAAAACTATAATTGAATGTGCGATAAGTGAAAAAAATTAAAATAAAGATAATGAATGTTTCGACCTGAATTCCCTTTACATAAAATCACTAGCTATCAAAATAATATTCTCTAATTATTCTTTACGCAAAAATCTATTAAGATTGTATTTATGATATAAACTTGATTGTTTGTAGGTACTATTATCAACCATAAATTCAATGTTGATGCAATAATCTCTAAAATTACTACAAAAAAAATTAAAAAAAAAAAAATGAGATCAATTATTATTATCACTTTAATTTTTTAAAACCAATTTTCAGTGATTGAGGTTATCGCATAGTTACAAAACTGGAACATTGTCGTTTTTTTATTTTTTATATTTTTTGCGACATCAGTCTAATTAAATATTGTTTTTGAATTTTTCTCAGAAAAATAAACTTGCATTTATCACTTTTTTTTGCTTCTTCATTAACTTCATGAATATTCAAATTCTAACGTCAATCACGACAATCTTTCGCCTTGATGTCTCATTCAGTAGTGAGCTATTACTTAACATTATAATTATTAACAAATCGTAAATTATCAAAATAGCAAGCTCTCATCACGAATTTGATTGAGATGAGAAGAAAAAAATAAGTAACAAATTTGCGTGTTCAAAGATTTTTTTCCAGTAATTCACAAAAATAGAATATTTTACGTCAATTCAATAAAAAAAATATTTTTTTGCTCAAATGAAGTGAATATTGCAAAATTTTATTTTTAAAGCGGATTTGTAACGTTTTTTTTTTTTGTAAAATTTTGGCAACTCACACTCTCTTCTATTGTGTTGTAATATTTTAAGTGTCTTAAGAAAAGTGACTAAACCGGTTAGTTGACAAATTTTTTTGAATGTATTTTGGACGCCATGTGATAATTTGCAACAAAATCTTTCCTTATGTGGACTTTGTGTGTTAATCTTTTTCATTTGTATTTTTTTGAAGAAATTTCAAAAGCACGAATTATTTTTATATTTTTTCGTAAATCATCAAAAATAAAAAAATGACATCATTTAAATTAAATTTAAAAAAAAATATTATTCAGAATATTTTGTTAAATAAATAATTTAACTAAATAAAAATAATAAATAAATAATTTTATTTAAAATAAATTATTAAAATCAATTTTATTAAAAAAAAAAAATATTTTTTTAAACAAATAATATTTTTTTAATTTTTTTAAACTAAATTTTTTTTTATTAATTTTTATTTAATTTTAATTTTTGATTAGTTAAATAGCATGAAAAAATAAAAAAAAATAAAAAACATTTAAAAAAAATATAAAATTCGATGCACTTTTGTTAGATCAATAACCTTAAGGTTCATTATCATAACCGGTCACACCTAAATTCTTATGTGTGTCTTTCAACTTTTGCTAAATAAAATAACTTCGCTCCTTTGAATGAATTTGTCTGGTTCACGCCTTTCCTTTTCGCTGTCTGTCTCACTCACATCTTTCGTCACCCAAATGAATTTCAAAAAAATCCAATTTTTATGTAATCAGTATCGCACCACTTGGGAACTATTTTAATTAATTCGTCTACAAAAAAAAAATTAAAATACAAACGATTTCAACGCTTGATAAAACGAGAAACAGTTTCCAAAAATATTTCACCGACGAAAAAAACGCATCAACAAGTGCAACGCTTACCGCTTTAATGTTGATAAATTTGGGTCGGTGAAGGTAAATTTTATTTATTTTTGGAAATTTATGCATTTTATTTCATTTTTATGACGATTTTTTGAATGGTTGTGACGCGTTTTTTCAATAAATTGGTCACTGTAACCATAAAATTGCAGTTCAAGGTCGTTCTTGTCACTCGAAAGTCTTGATGATGCTCTGATGACTTGACATTTCCTCAATTGTTCGATGAATTTTATTAATTTTAAATTAGCTAGGAAGTTTTTTTTTTGCTTCTAAAGTGCAAGTAAAGAGTTCGTTGACCAAGTAACAGCGGGCAAAAGAACAAGAAACCAGTTTTTATTGCAATTTTACGTGCACCTATGATGATTATATAAAAAGCTCTAGTCAGCTTTGACATTGAGGATTTTTTTCTTTGTAGCTAGGCGCATGTTACAGCTTGTTTTGCGGCGAAATGTTGGGTTATCTACATGAATTATCGCACAAAGAAAGATGAAAGAAGAAAACATTTTTTGTTATTTGTAAAAAAAAAAATCGTGAATTTACATTTCATTCAGTACGTTATTGACATTGGCGGTTACAAGATCATCATTGTGTCTGGCAAAAAAAATATTTTATCATAAATTAATGTAAATTCCAACTTCCGCTTTTTATTTTGTGTTAATGTGTCATCAACAGGTTTTTTTTATTAATTATTTTTTCTCATTTTTTTCAGTAAATGCAACGATTTTAAGGAATAAAAAAATAAAAAGGACACAAAAACAGCTAAAAAATGCCTGAAGCAAGTCCGATTGTGATTTCACACGTCGTGGAATTGGGACCCGAACTGTCAAATGAAGTTATGGATGTTGCACGGAGACAAGGCGAGGATCCAGAAACGGTTCAAATGAAAATTCAACAGTTCAGAGATATGATTTATGGTGAGTTTGTTGATAAAAATTGACAGGTTTCATTGAGTTTTTAATGATTTGTGTCATAAATGTTCCGTAAGGTCAGATATTTTATAACTCTTGGACTGGGATTTTTTGATTATTATTCGAGAAAAAAATCAAAATAATTTATTTGGTCAAATAATTTTGATGCGCCATCGATTAGAACCCAATAATTTTGAATTATTAAAAAAAATATTAGATTTGAATTATTAGAAAAATTAAATTAAATTAAATTAAAATTAAAAAAAATAAATTAAATAAATTATTAAAAAACTAATGCAAATAAATAAATAAATTTAACAACTCAACATTTTTCGATAAAATCGTACTTTCGATAAAATAAAAATTCATTGCATTAAAAAATTATTTTCCAAATATTATCCTCAATTATCCGGAGGATAAATATTGAAGATAAAGTCTAATGACTGAAATATTTTTTTTTTAATTTTTACATAAAATTTTTAATTTTTTTACTCTTTTTTTTAATTTCTTAATATTTAATCTTAATCTCTCTAAGAGAAAATATTTTTATTGGAAATTATTTAATTAAATTAATTATTAAAAATTTAATTTATGTATTAAAAATTATTAATAGAGCTCAAAAATAATTTAAAAAACTCAATTTATAATTTTTGATAAATTTTTTTCAAAATTTTTATTAATTGAAAATTAAATTGAAAAAAAACAGATTGAAAATTAATAATAAAATTTTTAAATTTTTTTAATCTTATTATTTTTAATTTGATAGAAATTTTTATTTTGGGCACGATCTGACATTTTTAAAAAAAATTCAGAATTTACTTTTAAGTTGACATGTTCTCATAACTTCCTCATAACACAAAAACGTGATAATTTTTGTTCCGTTCAAAAGGATTTCCTTTGTTTCAAATTTTCGAATCAAAACTCTCAATCTCACGTTTTACTGAACAAACTAAAATAAAAAATGATCCGCTTCAAAAATAGAATTTGTGACAGAATTCTAGCCCGCCTTGACAAATCCAATGTCACGTAAATGCATTTCTAGCCGTACGAAGCATAGCAAAAATTTTCAAGCATTAAAATTAGAGTTATTTGAAACACGTTTCATGCGTTTTTTGTGTTACATGCACTACAATTATTTGTGATATTGATCATGAAAATGTGCAAAAAACACGTTTAAATCTGAAAAAACAACTTTGATAAATTTTGTCCTCGTTTAAAGTGGAAAATTTTAAAAATAAATTAATTAATCAAATAAATCATTTTCAATTTTTTTTTATAAAAATTTAAAAATTAAAAAAAAAAAAATTTTAAAATTTTTCTTTTTTAGAAAAAGGTGGATGCCGCCCACACCGCATGGACGACGAATACTTGAAGAAATTCCTGCGAGCTCGTTTCTGGAAAGTTGAGAATGCCTACAAACTAATTGTGCGCTATTACCAATTTCGTGCCCAAAACAAAAATTTCTACCAAGGCGTTCATCCGACAAAATTGCGTTCGACTGGCGACGAAGAAATTGTTTCCGTGGCTCCGTACAGAGATCAAAATGGTCGTCGGTTGATCGTTTACAAAATTGGAAATTGGCGTCCGAGTAAATTGCCCGTTTTGGATCTGTTCCGTGCCACGTTGCTCATTATGGAAGTGGGATCGTTGGAGCCAGCAAATCAAGTTTTGGGTGCCGTCGGTATTTTCGACTTGGAGGGACTCGCGATGCACCATGCGTGGCAAATGACCCCAAGTTACGCACAAAAAATTATTCAATTGTTGGTGGTACGTTGCTTGTTACTTTCAAAATTTCATTTTTTTAATTAATTTATTAATTTTTTTCTCTTTTTTCGTAACAGACCCATATGCCAATTCGCGTAAATGCCATTCACTTCATCAACCAAGGATGGGTTTTCGACACCGTCTGGCAGTTATTTAAGCCATTCCTTAACGAACGGATGCGCGAAAAGGTTTTCATGCATGGATCTGACTTGAAATCACTTCATAAGCACGTCGATCCCTCACGATTGCCGATGAGGTGAAAAACTTTTTTTGTATTTTTTCATGAAATTTTTTGATTTTGATTTTCAATTTTTTTAGATACGGAGGAACACAACCCGAATATCCGTATAAACGGTGGTTGGAAAAGATCAAATACAATGAAAAGGTCCTGAATAACTTGGAGCAGTTGGGATACGTGATCGATCCCGATGACATCAACGCGATCTCAGATCCGGAGGAATAAATGTCAAAAAAATGAATTTATTTGTTAAGTTTTTTAGATGTTAGTGCGATAAATTTTGTATCATATAGTTGATAAGAGCGATAACGTTACAAATGGGAATAAAAAATCGAAAATATTTAAAATGTTTTCTGTTAAAAAGCTTTTGGTTCGAAAATAGGTTTTCGCAAATCAGTCGAAATGTACAAAAAAATGTAAAAGTTTTTCCTTTTTCACTAAATTAATTTACTTTTCCCTATTTTTTTAATATTGGGATATTTTTATTTTTCCCTTATTTTTTTAATTTTGGAAAAAAAATAAAATTTAAGTTAATTTTTGGTATTTGATGGACAATTTTATGAAAAAAAAATCATAAAGTTTCTGCGATTTTAATTTTTTGCAATGAAATTTTTATTTTTTCATGAGAAAAGTCCAAAAATGCTTGAACAAAAATCCAGATTTTTTTTTTTTAAATAATTTTATTGAGCCTCAATAATCTTTTTTAATTAAAATGGAGACGTCCGGTAATTTTTCATTAAAAAAAAATAATCCTAAAATTGTTCTACTTATCAAATAACAAAACTTTTATTAAAAATCTAATTTTTTAAAAATTAATCTAAAGCTGCAATAATTTGCTGATTACTCTTCCTGTCACTGCATTTCTTTGCATTTTCTTTGTTGATCTCCGCATTTCTCTCATTTTTCGTCTTTTCCCTGAGAATATTCCCATTTTCAATAATTTTCTTCGATTTGTACAATTTTTGAATCAATTTATCGAAATCCAACTTTTGATTTCCGCCATATTCCTCCGGCAAGACTTCTTTTCCCAAACACTTGTGCAGCAAACTCAAATCCTTAAAATGCAAACAAAATTTACTCCGTAACTCGGCACTGAAAAACGGCGACAGCATTCCCATTAGAGTGGTGCAGGCAGTTGAACAATTCACCATGTGAACGACAAAATTTTTTAACGGCGTTAATCCAGTGAATTTTCCTGAAAGTTTTGAGTTTGATGGAGAAAACCACTTGCAGAGCTTCCACGATGTATTTTTCATGTCGAGCAAAACTGCCATGCCGTTTTCGATTGTTTCGGGTTCGTCGGCGATGCTTTCGAGCCACATGTAGTGAAGGGTAGCCATGTCTTGGAGGGAAATTTCGTCGGGGTTCATGTGACCTGATGTTTTTTTTTAATAAAAAAATATAATGAAAAATTTTTCTATTTTTTTTTTATTTTAAAAATAAATTTTTTATTTTTTTTTAATTTTTATTATTTTTATTTATTTCCAAAAAATTAAATAAATTTATTAAAAAAATAAAATAATTTTTTTAAATAATTTTTTTTTTATTTTAAATATTAATTTTTTAATAAAATTTTTTTTATTTTGATATTTTTTTATTTTATTTTTTAGTTGAGTAACTCACCTGCTCGAATTAAATACACTCGACGTCCTCTTCGATCTCGACCATCAAGCATCACACAGATTTTTCGTTGCAAAAGTGGTTCATAGTGCGAAATATCTTTCGACATGTACCAATCAGGATTATCCCTTTTGAAATTGTAAAATTTTGTGACTCTTTTAAACGCGGCATCCACATTCCAGTCACGACAATTCAACCATCGTGTCATATAAATATCATCAAGTCTGACATCCAGATCGGCAATTTGGATCATTTTTCGTAATTCACGAATTTTTTTCTGTTTTTCTTTGTCACTGAGGATAATAGGACCCTCATTGTTTGATTTCCACACTTTAAACATTTTTTTAAAATTTAATCTTTATTTTTTTTAGAAGTTGACTGATCTCGATGCTTGCGACACAATAACTGATCAAAAAATTAAATCGACCCTTAGAAGTTAGGTACATGAAAAAAAATGCGTCTAAAAAATGCGTAGGGCCTGTTTTGTAAACAAGATGTAATTTTTTACATCAAAGGTAATTTCATTAATTTTTTTGAATGACAAAAAAAACGCTTCCAACCGTTTTAAACGTCTTTTTTAGTGACAAAAATACCAATTTTACCATAAAATTTTTTAACGAAGACTTTTTTGATGAAATTTACATATTTTTACAATAATCTTCCGGTAAACCGTTAAAGCTCATCCGTAAACAAGAAAAGAAGAAGAAATATTTTGGTGCGTTGACAATAACGGTTTGTAGATGCAGAAACGGTTCATTTATCCTTGATCTTCACATCGGTCGTCAAACGAAGAGCAATGCCCTTAATAAATTATTTATCAGGTTTTGTGGCTTTGACGGTGACACGTTTGACAAATTTGATACAAACCCTAGAAAAATTATGCATTTTTGGCTTCCGTGTTCCGTTAGTTGACCCTGTTTTGGATGCTGTTTGATCCGGTTTTTTAAGTTTTTTTAGAGAGTTTCAAGATTTTTTACTGAAGGATTTTCATTTTATGGTAAAAAAATAGGATCAAAGAAAGTTTGAAATTTATGTTGAATTAGTTGTGAAAAAATTGTCATTAGAAAGAGTCTAAAAGTGTTCATAAATATTAAATTTTTTAGTTGAACATGACATAATGCATTTGAGAAATAATTGATGATAGAAAAAAGTATATTTTCAAAAAAATATGAATTTTTTAAAAATTTTCAAATCGAAAGAATTAAAAAAAACCAAATTAAAAATAAAAAAAATAAATTAATTAAATTAAAATAAAATAAAATTTATTATTTAAAATTTATTTAATAAATGAAATAAACTCATCTAAAATAAAATTAATTTAGGAATTAAAGAAAATTTAGTAAACTTTTTAATTTTTAATGAAATAATTTCTTATTTTTATCGATGATTAAATACATTTTTTTGCATCGCGGTGGGCAAAATTGTGTACAAAAAATTGATAATTTTTAATTTTGAGCCTTAAAATTAATTTTTTGATTGAATAAAAAATTGAAAAAACGTGAACAAAATAAGAAAAATATAGACAATATTTGTCAAAAAATTATTTTGTCCTAAAATTATATAAATCAAAAAAATTAAATAAATTAGGGATATTAGGCAAAAAATCTATTTTAAAATATATTGGACATTATATTGATAAAGACAGAAAAATAAAAAAAAAAGTTTTCGTTTAGTTATAGTCGAAAAAATTTTTTTCCGATGAATTATCGAAAATAAAAAAAAATTCTTTCAAAGAGTCATTTTGCTCTTAACCTTATTTTGATTTTTGGCAAAATAAATAATTATTAAAATATATTTAAGTATAAAAAAAATTAAAAATGCTCTCGAACTATTTCTTTCGCCTTAGCTTTGACAATTAATAATTAATTTTTATTAATTTTTCCAAATTTATAAAAAAAAATTAACCATGAATTTCTTTTTCCTTGCCAATTTTTTGCGCGTGTTATAAAAAAAATACTGAAGGATGAAGATCCAAACAATAAAAGACTAACGGAATTGACTGAAAACCAGTTTTTACGGTAAATCCGAAAATATAATAAAAACTCTCGAATGACATTCAGACGAAAAAAAATAAAAGCAAGGAGATTTTTTTTGTTCAAAAAACTATCAATAAAATTTATTTGTGACTAAATAAAATTAATTAACAAAAAAACAAAACATTAACAAATAATAATTTATCCCATTCGATTTTCGACTCTATCGAAGGATCTTACGCGATACGGCTCCTTTCCAACGTTATTGTACCAATTTTTGTTTTTTGGCGTGCATTTAAAGTGTTCGTATAGTTTTCTGTAAATTCCCTTCATATCCGGATCTTTGTCACCTCCGTATTCCATTGGAAGCACATCTTTTCCCACGAATTTGTGCAAAGATTCCAAGTTGGATTTGTGAAAATGGATTCTTTCTTTCAGTCCGTCACTCAAAAAGGGAAAACAAAGCGAAATAATTAAATTTGCGATTTTTGACGTGTTGATCAAATGAATTTCGACGTATCGCAAAGGCACGAAACCGCAATAACGGGAACATAATTTCATATTTTGACTATTTAAGGCCCATTTAATGGTACTCCATGCGATATCTTTCATGTCGATGACTACTGTGACGCCATTTTTGATTGTTTCAAGCTCCTCACAGACCATATCGAACCACAAATTGTCCAGCGCTATTTTTTCGTCAAATGTGTGTTCATGGAGGTTTATTCTGCTGGCACGTGCCAAATATACACGACGTCCGTTCTTGTCGCGACCATCTAACATGAAGCCATATTCCCGTTGGAGCATTTTTTCGTGTTCCGTGATGTCTTTGCGGGGGTACCAGTCGGCATGGAGTTTCTATTTAAAATTTTTAGGACAAAAATTAGATTTTTTTTGAGTTAAAATGAGAAATTTAAAGACTTACTCTGAAATTGTAATATTTCATGCGTCGTCGATAAGCAGCTTGCACATCCCAATCACGACACGAAAGCCAACGGATCAAATAAATGTCGTCTGTTCTGGCATAAGGATCATTTTCCACTATTAAGGCTTGTAATTCCTTCATGCGGGATTTCTTTTCTTTTTCTGATAATTTTTCATTTTCAAAGTTATTTTTTGATTTGTAAATTTTTATCATTTTTGCTTTATTTATTTTTTTGCACTAAAAATTAATTTCTTTTTGATGTTCACGTCTTGATTGACTAGAAATGAATGACTTAAAAATCGTATCTCGCCAGATAATTTCTATCTTTTGAACTTCATCAAATATTCAGAAAAATTATAACGGTTTAAAAGGGATCAAAGTCGTCCAATGAAAAAAATTTAAAATTAAAGCGCATTTTTTATAAAATTTTATAAAGTTAAAGACGGATCAAAATGATAAATTTTTGAAAAAAAAAAATAAAAATGCTAATTGATTGTGAAGGTGTCAACGAGTTTTTTTTGTCTACGTGACCGTTGGATGTTCATCAAAACTACCCGTTCCTTATTTTGTGCATAAATTTACGTTTTACGGATACATGTTTATCGAAATTTTTGAAATATTAATTTGTTTCGACGGATTTCGACGTCTGTCTGTAAGTGCTTTAATTAATTTATTTTATTATTTTTTTATCAGTTGAATTTGAACTTTTTATTTTTTTTCTTTCAAATTTGAAAAAAAATTCAATAAATCATAAAATAGGAAAAAAAAAAAAAAAAAAAAAAAAAATACAAACGAAAGAAATAAAATAAATTTAATCAATTTTTAAAAATTAAAATATAAAAAAAACTTGCTTTAATCTTTTTAAAAAATTAAAAACTGCAAAAATTTAATAGGAAAAAAAATTTTTAATGATCACAATCCCAAATTTGAAAAAAATCCATTTTGGTGAAATTTTAAAAGATTTTTCTTCAATTTCGAGTTCAAATTTAAAATTAATTTTTTTTATTTATTTTTAATTATTTTAATTTATATTTATTTTAATAATTATTTATTTATTTTTTTCTTTGTCAAAAAGTTGTTTCACATAATTAAATAAAACTTATTAAATTATTTTTTTTAAAAAATTATATTTAAAAAGCGCTCAAGATTTAAATTTTTTTATGAAATATTGAGTTTTAGTTTTTCGCAAAATTTCTGCATAAAAATATGAATCAATTAATTTTTGCACAAAAGCAACCTTAACGGTATTTTCATGACCAAGATCATGATCAAATATTTTTTTTGCAAACTTTGAAGGCAAAATTACCGGAAAGTGGTTTTTACTGCTATTCCAAAAAACAACAAAAGCTACTTTTCAACTTTATATTTTTCGTCTTAAAACTTTTTCAGGTCTAATAAAACATTTTGTAAACAATAACATTCAAAGCGAGGAAGACGTATCCCATCCACTTCAGTCCACTGCCTAATTTCAAAGCGCCACTGCTTCCGAGATCGAGTTTATCTTCCAATTCTTTTGGCACATCGAGGTAAACTTTGTCGACACCGAATGCGAGAATCAATTCTTTCAACTTTTTCACGTCGACGTAATCGCCAGCTGAAGACCACACCGTCATCGTCACATTATTCGTGCGATTCAAGTCCAAATACAAGTTTTGCAGCTCTAATTTGCTATTGGCAGCTATTCCAGCTCGAATTGGGAACGTAATGTCATTTGGCACACTATTATTCCGGATAACCGATGTCATTGTGTCAATTTGGTCTGTTTCATAAGTTCCATCGCGGAAATCTTTGCCCCATCGCGTTGTCCATCCGATCGAAAGAACGGCATTTGTGAAGTTTTTGCATGCTTGCAAGAAAATGTCGGCATCCACGGGACGTGTTTCTGTGTTGTTAACTGGTCCACTGAGGATATCGGCATTTATCCAAACCGGATAGTCCATGAGAGGCCAGAGTTCGCGCAGTAATGCTTGAGATCCGTTAAAAACTTCGGTCGACTTGAAATCGAGTTTGACGCCTTTTTTCGTCGCCGATGAGTTTTTGTTGTTGAACTCTAAAATTTGACGCAGGAACGAGTCTAAGGAGATGTCAGAGGTTGTGGCAGGTGGATGTCCCATGACTGGTTGTTCGGGAGCTGTGACGTTGTTGGTGAGTGTTCCAAGCACAATGTCAGCTTCGATCATGTCAATGGGACCTAAAAAGAAATTTTACAATTAAAATTCATCTAAAATATTGAAAGTGAGTTTTTTATGTACCATTTAGCGACTCATCGAGCAGTTGTTGTGAGTTTACAGCATGAGCCCATCGAATAGCGGTCAAATTTTTCGTTGCAGCCATCGTTTCTGTTGAAAAAAAAAAAATAAAATAAAAATTAGTGAAATTTTGTGAATTAGGTACCTAATTAAAATTAAAAAAAAACTAAAAATTAAAAAAAATATCTAATTAAAAATAATTAATTTAAAATTATTTTTTAAAACTATTTTTTTTAAAGATTTTTAATTTTTAAAAAATTAATTAAATAAAATTAAATTAAATAAAATAATAAATTAAAATTAAAAATTAACCAAAAATTAAAATTAAATTATAAATGAATAAAAAAATTAAAATATGTTTAAATAAAATTTAAAATTAAATAATAAAAAAAAAATGTGCAAATAAAAATAAAATTCTTACCAGCAAAAATAAAAAATAAACCAAAAAATACAACTTTAAGCTCCATTTTTAAGCAATTAATCCTTTTTTACGATGTTAGTAATTTTTAAAATATTCCAATAAAACCATAAAAATGATAAAAACACTTGTGAAATGATTGACGTGCTTCAAGTGAATATTTATCTAGAAATGTGTTGAACAAAAAAAATGCAAAATAATAAAAATAAATAAATAAAGTTGGTGATAAAAAACTTTTGATAAAATAATTTACAAGCTATATCAATTAAAATTACGTCTTTCAGCACTGAATTGTGTTTCTTTTCTATTAAATACTAAGTGAGTGATAAAATTTGCACTTTGTCGATGTCAAACTTTTTATATACTGATCGGCTTGCCGATATTTCACACTCTAAAGACGAAGATTCTTCTAAGACTAACGAGAAATTTTATTTCAACGAAGGGAGTGACTCACTATTTGCTTAGAACGTGATGAATTATGTTAGTCGTGATGCAATGCATGATGAAATGAGGGAGTATTTCATTAAAAAAAACTATAAAAATCCCCAAGAGAGATTTCTCTTAAAAAAAAATCACCAAATCAAGTCTTTTATCGAATAAGCAAAAGTCGCGCCGTCATGAAATGAAATTATTTACACGTAATTAGTGCTTATTACCGATACTTTTTCAATTAATGACCATTAAACTGCGTGCGGGACTCACGTGATGGTCACAATTGATAATTTTCTTGATGACAAGTTCAAGGTTTCTTTTATTTTGCCTTCAAAAGTCTTTATTTACATTTTCAAAAAATATAATTTTAATGTTTCTTTAACTGTGTTTGATCTTAGTCACTTCAAAATATCTGATTCAGACAATAATATTCTTATCAGCGTTCGTGCCGTGTCTTTAAGAATGCTTAAGGTGCGAAATAGGAAGCAGACTTCTTACCTCTTATCGCACCGACCAAGAGTTTTGATAATAATTACGTGTCTTAAACTCGTTTTTCAGCCTTTTTTGTTTAAATTTTTCAAAAATTTGTCAATTATGGCACACAGAATGTTAAAATTCACTAAATTCTGTCGATAGTTTTGAATGAACTGACGGAAAAGAGACGAATAATGAGGTTTTTGCTGCTAAAATTATCTTCTCGTTTGTTTTGATTCTCAAATTATTTGTTATTGTCAATGAATGAATGCTATAGGAGGTACGTGATAATCGTACAGAAGGCCGCTGATATCGTTTATTTTATATTGTAGCTTATTTTGGTTATTCATGTCTCATGAATTCACAAAGGCTCAAAGCACAAATGGAATGAATCGAGCCCCAGCTTACAAAAAATATTTATTCAAACTGTTATAAAGTATAACAAATCATATGTTTTTTGTTTTTATTTGTATTTTTTTATAAAACTCGCTAAAAACAAGACGTAAATTTAAATTTTTATTATTTAATTTAGTTAAAAATATAAAATTTTACATTTTTTAAATTCAAGATTAGAAGAAATTTCTTTTTTGAAGGATGTCACAAAGGCAGAGAGTTGTGGATTTGTACAAAAAAGTAAATTTTTAACTCGAAATAATTTTTTTTGAATGAATTTTCATGTAAATTTGTTTTTTTACGTCGATTGACAGTTAATTTATCTTGGAAGAGATTATCCAGATCCAAATTTCAGAAAAAAGTTACATGGAGCATTCAAGAGACAAGTCGCAGAAACAGATCCAGAGAAAATTGAGCAATGTATCGCCAAAGGAGAATACGTGGCAAAGGAGTTGGAGGTGCGTTAACTAATTTACGTTAGAGGCACATTTCTATCTTCATCAATTGGGCTTAATTTTGAATTCAGAAATTCAAAAAAATTAAATGACATAACGTCATAAATGAGTCTAAGTAAATTAAAGAAGCTTTCAGAGGTGAAAAAAATGTTATTTTTTACCGTGATCCAAACTTATTCCATAAAATTAGATTTACAATTTTTTATCCCAATATAATGAAAAAAAAATCCTAAATTAAGTTAATTTTATACATTTTTTAAAGTAATTTTACAAATTTAATTTTTGTAATTGTAAAATTTCTTAATTTTTCTTCTAAAAATTTAAAATTTCTTTATGATTTTTGTAAATTTCATCCCAAGTTTCAGTAAATTTTCCACGAGTGACATGAGGCTTTTTTATTTTCAGATTTTATTTAATTTAAGAATATTGTTTGCATTTAAAAATTGAAAATTAACAGATTAAAAAATTAGATTAGATTTCATGAGAAAAAAATCACAATATTGTCATAACTTTCTCGAGAAATCAAAAAATTTGATGGTTTTTTACGGAAAATTTTTAAATATTAATCATACTTTCAATTTTGGCATCGAAATTGTAACTATTGGCAAAAATGAATTCTTTTGGTACACAGTAATGAAAATTTTCTATATGAAAAGTATATTTTCGAACAAATTTATTACGAAAAATCAATTAAGATTTTCTAATATGAAATTTAATGAATTAAAACGAAATTTTAAAATTATTTTTAAATCTATAAATTTTTTCAAACTTATTTAATCTTATCATTATTTTTGATTCAAAAAAAAAATTTTTTTTAAATATTTAAGATCAAAATTAATTTTAAATTATTTTTTTTTATTTGCAGGCCTTATATTCCCTGAAGAAATACAGAGCCATGAAAAATCGTTACTACAAGGAAGAATGAGACGTTTATTCCAAAAATGTGCCATGAATAAAAGAAAGTGATATTGTTGCCGGTTTTATTCAATTTTCATTGTTTAAAAAGTACTGAATGCACTCAAATGCGCTAGAAACACAAATTGATGTAAATAAAATTATTTTTTGTACAAATTAACTGATTAAAATTTGCCGAGTTTTCATTTTAATTTATAAAGTTTGAACGGAAGAATTCGTAGAAATGGGATTAATGCTGATTAATTTTTAAAACCTGAACGATTTCTTCAGAAATGATTAAAAAATCAATTAATTTCATGTAAATACTTACAAAATTAATAACGACTTGTTGATTTGACAAATTAATGGTGATGTCAACTTGACCTTGACAACGTTCCTCAACTGTGACCGACAGGGAAGTAATTTCATCGTCAACTGAATATTTGGTACTAAAACAATTTCTTTCCAAGTCACCCCTTTTCTAATTTTAATCGTAAATGCGTCGTTTAATGTACGCACACCTCGACCCCTTTATTAATTTATTTGGGTATTTTTTGGCAATATTCTGAAATTGTTTGTACTTCATTAAAACGGTATTTCAAAATTTTGTGATGTGCTTTAATTTTGCATCGTCATTTTTCGGATGCCTCGTCATCTTCTTGTTCCGAGTAAATATTATCCACACGTGTTTCTACGCAAAAACTACTGTAAAAATATTTCTAACGAGAAACCATACTGGAAAATCCTTCGTGCGTGCTTGTCGTCTCACATAACATTTGCATAAAGAGATGAGTGAACAAAGCATTCAACGTACATACACAATACTCCCTGCATTGTGCTACAAGGGATGATGCTGAATGAGGAGTGTTGCTCAACCTGTTGTCTAAAAAATTAAAAAATTTGAATAAATTTAAACAAAAAATAATAAAATAATTGAAAAATTAAGAAAATTAAAATTAATTAAAAATAACTTTAAAATAAATAAATAAAATATTTTAAAAATTGAAAAATAATTTAAAAAAAAAATATTTTAAAAACTAGTATAAATTTAAAATAATTAAAGAATATTTAAATTATTTAGGTAATTGAATTTTTATACTTGAAATTAATTAATTAAAAAAAAAATTAAAAAAATAAATAAATTTAATTAAAAATAAAAATAATAGTAATACCTATTTTTTTTTATTTTAAATTAAAATTAAATTTAATTAAAATTACTTTAAGAAAACAAAAAAAAAAAATAAGAGAAAATAATTTTAATTAAATTTGAAAGAAAAATTAATTAATTTTAAAATTTATTATTTTTTAAAAAAAATTGTTGAACATCTCTGCCTGCTTTTTGAATGTCGCGACAATCCCCTGTAAGTACAATACTTTGAAATAAAAATCAAAAACAGCAAAAAAAAAAAAAAAAGAAGTGTCTAATCCAATTCTATACACAACAAGTAGGAACACACAGAAAATATTACTCACCCTGCGCGTCTTCAATTTTGCTGCCGCGTCGTCACTTTATTCGCAACGTCGAATCGCATTCAGTTTATTTACAACCTCCGTCCACTGAAGATGTGCGAAGAGTAGCGAAGTAGCGGTGTCGCAGCATATTTGCATAATAGATTTATTTCTATTATTAGTCTAGTAAAGTAGAAACAAAAACATCACGACGACAACATATTGAGATTTATTTTGTGCTGAATAAGACGAACGACAAGCGTAAAGAGAGAGAGCAACACGTTGTGCCTTTAATTCACTTAATTTTCGTAAGTCAATTGTATTGTATTTCGAGCACAAAAGGTTCCAATGCGACACCCGTAAGTGTCTCCGAACGCAAATTTAATAAGGAAAAAAGATAGAATTTATGCTCTACGCGTCTCATTCATTCATAGAAACACATTTCGTGCCGCCGCCGTAGAGAGAAGAAATGTGTAAATAATTGTCACTCGCATGTGTTTCGTCTCATATGGACAAACAAGAACGATACATGAAAAAAAAGTATAACAAAGATTCCCGATATAATTTCATTCATTCTGCTGCGAGAACTTGAGACAGACACACTAAATTGTTAGTTAGACACCGGAACACAAAATCGCGTGAAATACAAAATTTAATAAAAATGATTAATTGTCAATTAACTACAAATAAATTTCATTAACAAGTGAAGTCACGACAGCATTTTTTCAGTGTTTGTGCAGGTTTCTTATCAATATTTTTTTTTAAAAAAATTTAAATCAACAAAAACGATTGAAAAACAGCCAAAACAAGTGAACAAAATAAAAACAAGAAAAAAGTAAGCAAAACATTTTGTTATCTAATCAAGTAGTTGCAATAATTTTGATGAGCGGTGCACTTAAAAAAAACACATTTAAAAAAAAATTGAGTTGAACAAAATTAAAAGTGTTGATTGATGTGAAAAAATTTATTTATTTAATCGTGATAAGACGAGATTTTATATGCAAATTTTTTTATGTGATTTTTTTTCTGTTTTTAGAGAGTTTAGAGAGAAAAGTGTGAGCCGGTTTTTTTCTAAGAGAAATTTTGCTCATCTTTTTATTTATTTTTTGTTTTGAGAGATTTTTTTTTACATAAGCAATTTGCCGGTAGTGAAGTGTTTTATTTTAATATGTAAAATTTAATACTTTTTTATTGAAAAATTGAAGGTAAACAGCATTTTTGTATTGAAAACAGTGCCAAATAACTTACGTTGACTGATTAACAAGTGATTAATTAGATGACAATAAGTAGTTCACATTTGACTACGGTTAAGTTGTCATCATTTTGAAGATTTGTTTTCATTGAAATTTTGTGAAGTGTTGTTATAGAATATTTTTATCTAAAAAGTAAAAATTCTTTAGTAACAATAAAACTTTGATTTTTAATAATTTTTCACTTTTGATGAAATTAATGTTTTTATATTTTTTTTAAATGATAAAATATTACACATTTTCAAAGATATCTTTTTACTTCACAGAAAATATTTTTTTTAAATTAAAAATATTTAAATATTTAAAAAAATCAGAGGTGGAAAAAGTCTTTTTTTCCTGTAAACTAAACTCATTTTCAAACATTTTAAATATTTTCTACAAGATAATGAAAAAATTCTAAATTTAGTCAATTTTATAAATTTTTTAAGTAATTCTACAATTTTTAATTTTTATTAAATATTTTTTTCTTAATTTTCCTATTAATTTTTTTTTCCTATTTTTCTCTTAAAAATTCATTTTTTTAAATGATTTTTGTAAATTTTATGGAAACGAGGCACTTTTTTAGGACCGCATTGAATGTATTTCTAATTTTTGACACTAAAAGAGTAAAAAATTAATAAATAAAAATTTTAACAAAAAATTAACCGTTTTTGGTTTTTCTGATGATTTTATTGAAGATTTTTTTATTTTTTAAAAAATTTAATGAACTCTTGTTAATTTTTAAACTCTTGAAAATTTTTATTTAATTTTTACTAAAACAAAAATATTCAAAATACCTATAATTTAAAATTAATACACAAATGCAAAGTAAAATATTTTTTGGCCATTTGAATTTCTAAAAGTAAAGTAAATTTTATAAATAAATAAAAATTATTTAGAATGATTTTAAACATTAATATTTTTTATTATCCAATAATAGAATAATAAGAATTTTGTTCTAGATTCATGAAATTTAATTGATACTTGAACTTAATTTGATTTTCATCATAAATCAAAATTTTATGTGTTAAAAAACTATCGTTTTGCGCTACTTTTTTGTTCCAAATCCCTTCTTATGACGCCACTTTAGTCTTTCTATGACGTTTAACTTTTCACAATACTTTGCTACATTGTAAGAAAATTCAAATACCGGAAAAAAATCGTAAAAGACTCCCATAGACATTCAATGACAATTTTCTCTAGCTGATTAGAAAAACTTTTTTTCCTCGTGACGCTCGTCAAATGACCAACTCGCTCGAACAAAAAACCATACAAAACAATATTAATAGAATTAGATGACATAATCCCCTGTCGTGCACTTTATGTCGAGTCGTAAACTAAATTTTGTCTCGTAATGATATGTTTACATATCGTCAAAAAAAAAAAAATTAGAAAAAGAGTCCTACAGTTAACGGAAATCACGTTTTGTTATCATTTCACTTCAACGTCACTTTTACTGGCTGAGTCCAAGTGAACCTACTTGATAAGATAAAAATAATATTGAGTTCAGAATTTGAATATGACGGAAAAATTTTTTGAGATTATTCAATTCAAATGTCTGGTTTCTTATCTGACTCTTTGTGAAATTGTACACCCTGTCAGTTAAAAGTGACAATCGTTAAATAAATAAACTAAATGGAGATTAAAATGCATGTAAGACGCCGATTACTGCGATAAGGATTAAAAATAAAATATTTAAATCTATTCAGAGGTATTAAAACGTCAGTAAATCGATATCCTGTAAACTAAATGTTGATAAGATTATTTTTTTTTCTCATAGGTATTTTTTTACAATTTGCAATAAAATCTAGAATTTATGAATAATTAATGAAAATGAGACCTAAGGTATTTTTAGTGCTAAAAATTTACGCACCTTATTGATTTTGACCTTCACCTAGACAACTTTGAGATGCTAAAAATCAAAACAAAGAGCCGGTTGTTAAAAAAGTGTGTTAAACTGACAGTCATTCTAGCGTTGCAGATAAAAAATCGGCTTGTGTTAAGTCGTCATTAACTAATTTTTGCGTCATATGTGCAAAGTTCTTGTTTACAATGTTGTGGCTAGTTTTACGTTCAAGTGCATATCTAATCATTTAAGAAACTTGTTTTGCTTCGATTTTTAAGTACCTATTTATTGTTTTTTTAATTTATTGTATTGGATTTCGTGACTGATTCGTAAGATTTATTTTATGAAATGAAAAAAAAAATGGACGTTAATTGAATATAAAAAGTTTTTTAATTGTTTACGAGGCAAAATATAATAAAACAAAATATGTCATGGAAAAAATTTAATGTCTAATTTTTAATTTTTTTATAATATGATTTTGGAAAAATTAATTAAAAAATTGTTTTGAACTAAGAAGTATATTTTTATATTATTTATTAATTACAAAAAAAAATTAATTAATTTTATTTTTCAAAAATATTATTTAATCAAATTTCTCACTATTTTTTCATGAATATAATATTAATAATAAAAATTAATGAAAAATTAATAAATAAATAAAAAATGTGCTAAAAACGTAAAACATTTTAAAATTATTAAAAAAATAAAATAAATATAATAAATATATAAAAATATCTATTTTAATTTTATAATATTTTTTTTTTAAATTTAAATATTTATTTTTGTTCCTGGGTTTTATAAATCTTTAATTACTCCCTTTTATCGTATCATTAAAAGAGTTTTAACTTCAATTAATAGAATCAAAATTATTATTTTGAGATTTAAGCATTATTACTTTGTCAGAAGGTTCATTTTATCTTTTTCCTTTACTGGGTCATTAAATATTGACTGAAATAAAGATAAGAATTGACACAATTTTTTTTGCTGCAATCGCAATTTTAAATATTTTTTTTTTTGCATAATTTTAATAATTAAGAATATTTTTAGTTTTTTAACTTACGAAATATTTATAGACTATAGAATTTTTATGGCATTAATTTTTGAATAAATTTCACTACTGTTACTTGAATAAGAAAAAAATAAAATACCGCAGCACATGACCTGACACAATAATTCCCTCAATTCCTAACAAAATTATCTCTTCTGCGATCCACGTGAGATATTCTCCAGCCTATCATTACCGGCAATGATCATAATTCATAACAAATCGTGCTGAATAATTTTTTTTGTCGATCACGGACAACAGATTCTCTCATGCAATAAAACATTAATTAGATCAAAAATGTCACAAAGTAGGTTTTTTGCCTTTTTTTTCGATTGTGTGTCGTGTTTTGTGATGCTCAATCGTGATGATTCGAAGTTATAATTTAATTGACCTTTTGTCACATTTTATGGTGACAGGCGGGCGGGCGTGGATGCCGGCTTTTTTTTCTTAAATGGGTCAATAAGCTCTGTGTTGAAGCAAGAACAAAATTTGAATTTTTAACTCCTGAAGGTCTGATACTGATATTTTTTGTGATTTCACTCTCACTTCCACGTTCCTTTGTTAACTTATTAAAAAAACATTCAAGCGGCTTTTATTGACCACTACGTCTGTGTCGTGCGAGATCATCAAGTGATAAAATGATCACTCACATCACAATTGATAGTAAATTGATGATGAATCAACAACGTTGCGTTGCGTTGCATTGATGAAGCTCAATTGTTATTAGTTCTACCGGTTCATTCAATTTGTAAAAAAAAATTCAATTTTAGGGTTTAAAATTCAAGTCATTGGACTTTTTATCTCTGAAAAAATGGTGGAGAATTGCAAGAATTTTAATTTTTAATTGCTATTTCTTAATTTATGGGACTGCATCGATAAAATATCGAGTTAATCATTTTAATTATTGCCAATTATTCATCAATTATCAGAAATAATCATCATCAACAACGTCTTTTTATATAAGACTATAAGCATCTCATCAATAAAATTATTGCATAATGATTGATTTGTTCCAATTTTAATACTAATTCCATTTTACAATTTTCCATATTTCAGTTTGAAGTCAACTTTTCGCCATGCACGTCAAAGAAATCGCCCTTTTTGGCATTCTCACCGGTTTCGGACTTATTTTGCTAGTTCTGGGAATTGTTTTTACTTTCACATGGCCCGGAATATTTGACAGCATTCTCGCAAAAGAGCTCCAATTAACCCCAACTTCTAAAAGTTACGATGCCTGGAAGAGCCCACCGATAGAATTAAGTTTAGACATTTACTTGTGGAACTGGACGAACCCTGAAGAGTTCAAAAATAACACAAAGCCACGATTTGAGCAACTCGGTCCTTATCGATTCACAGAAAAACCGGATAAGGTTGACATTAAATTCAATCCACACAATTCGACGGTGACATTTCGAAGGTTGAGTCAATTCTTCTTCGACGAGGAGGGGTCGAGCGGTAGTTTAGATGACATGGTGTCGACAGTGAATGTTGTTGCGCTATCTGCAGCGGAAAAAGCACGATTTGCCGATTATATGAAGGCCAAAAGTATTTCTGTGGGATTATCGTTGTATCAACAACAGATATCTGTGACAAAGACTGCGGGAGAGTTACTTTTTGAAGGGTATGAGGATGACATGGTATCATTGGCGAAACAATTGCCGTTCCTTGCGGGGGAAGAAGTGCCATTCGATCGCGTTGGGTGGTTTTATATGGTAAGTTTTAATTATTTTTAATAATTTCCTTAATAAAAAAATTCAAATTTCATCACAGAGAAATAATTCTGCTGATTTAACGGGTTACTACAACATGCACACAGGCGAAAACAACATGGCTGAATTTGGTGCCCTTAAATATTGGAACTTTAATGAGACAAATGGTGCTTTCGAAGGTGATTGTGGAAAAATTCACGGATCTGCTGGAGAGTTTTTCCCACCAAAACAATCTCGGTTCGGTACAATTTCCTTCTTTTCTCCCGACATGTGTCGCAGTGTTCCCTTGGATTACGAAAAAGACGTTGAGATTCACGGTGTGACGGGTTACAAATTCAGTGGAGGCCCACGATCAACAGATAACGGCACAATTTATCCAGAAAATTGGTGTTATGCTCCCGGAGAAGGCACATACTCGGGTGTCTTGAACATCAGTTCGTGTCGTTATGGTACTCCAGTTTTCATGTCATATCCCCATTTCTACGGAGCTGATTCCTTTTACACCGGTCAAGTAGATGGAATGAATCCGTCGGAGGAGAAACATCAGTTCTTCATGACTCTCGAACCTGTAAGTTTTTTTTTTATTTGAAGCCTTTGTTCGCGTTAATAAAAACACTTGTATTCTTAATAGAACACTGGTATCCCAATCGATGTCGCTGCCCGATTGCAATTGAACCTCTTGATAAGTCCTAATCCAAATGTTGGTATCTACGCTGATGTTCCGCGTCACTTCATGCCGATCCTTTGGTTTGAACAACGAGTCACCGCCACTCCTGAATTAGCTGAAGAACTTGCTGTCGCTCTCAAAGTCCCCATGATCGGTCAAATCTGCTCCATAATTGTCATTGTTATCGGTCTGATTCTGCTTTTATGGTTCCCTGTGACAAAACTCATTCGTCGTCATATTGGTCAAGTTCATGTGAGTGAAAAAGGAGTAGTTAAAATTATCACCATGGAGGAGCTGGAAAAGCAAAATAAGAAACAAGTTGAAAACTCACCTTTGTTAGAGAAAAAAGATACACCACTCAAAAACGTCGAATTTACAAAGAGCTCGAAGCAAGATCTGCAAAAAAGTATGGAGAAACTCCCGTTTATCGATAGTTGTACGGCAACTTCCAGTGATACAAATAATCAAAGCAACGACAAACCTTCAACCATATCCTTAAGCACGAATTGTGATAGTAATAGGACCGACCACGAACAAGATGCTAAAACGAAACTGTAGTAGGTTACTATTAAGGGACATAGCGTCTAACTTTTTTTATATGAAGTTAAGGATTCTAAGTCAAGTTATGAATTTCAATGAGCTCCAAGCTGTTCTAAGGACTGTTTGACGATAATCATAACTTGGCTTAAAATCCTTAAGCTCAAAGCGAAAAAATAGGCGTTTGGCCAGTAAAATTTCCGACTTACCACCTTCTAAGTGTTCTTAGAAGAAACAAAAGACATACTCCAATAGAAATAGTGTAGTTTTTGATGCATTTTGCTCGCTTCCATCATACTTTTTTATGTTTTAAGTTTTTTATTAGTCATACATGCTTGTAGAAATTACATTTAATGATAAACGCGCGTGGCCTCTCTAGTTATTAAGAATTTTATGCAGCTTTTGTACCAACCAAAAAAAAAACAACTTTGTTCGTAAACTTAAAAAAACTTTTTGGGAACAAATTTTTAAATAAATATCCACAAATACGAAAAAAAAAATTTTTTTAAATGATACAAAAAGTCAAAATAATTTCGTCAGCCAAAGTAAATTTTTTGTGACATCTGATACTTTTCTTTTTGATCTATTTTTAGTGCGAACGAAGGTAAGTCGATCCTAATTACAACCAAAATTTATCATTCATTTATTTATCTATTCAAGGTAAATTCTTCTATTGTGACGCGTATCTTTTGTATTTATTACAATGTGAAACGAAATCCCGTCAATGAAAGTCAGTGATAATCACAAGGAAGCCTTATTACGCTAAGAAGGAAATAACTTAATAGACAACTTGATAAATAAATACTTAGACGAGCTTTCATTCACTTTTGATGGAATGTCTGATGTAATTTGATGCCTATGAACGGAAATGTCTTACGAGTTATAAGAACTAAGAAGGCATGAGAAATTATTTGTCGTGAAATGCAATGTTGTTGCAAACGTTTGAAATGGTTATCAGCAATGTTGCAAGTAACGGAAAATTAAATTAATAACTGGAATAGCGCCAAAAAATGATTTAAGATGAACAGAAGTCGATAAATTTTGAACATTTTAATGGAAATTGACATTCAAGGAGAGCAATTTTTCATGATTGATGGGATCTTGAGAGGAAAAATTTGACGTTCAAAGGGCAGGAATTTTTAAGTGAGTCATTTTTTTATTGACTCATTATAAAATTGATTATCTTCCTGAATAATTTTTGCAACATTTTATTCTAAAAATTATTTAAAATCCATCGTTTTCAGTCTCTGAATTTTCTCTACAAAATTTAATTTATTTTTATGATTTTTAGAATTTTTCAGGTTATTCCATTGGATTTACTTGGTGACAAACAGTTATAGATGATAAGTTTAGTCATTTCACTCCATTAACTATTTAGTTTTAAATTTTTGTATTTTTATTAAACTTTACAAAACTTTAAACTTTGAAGTCAAAGCTACAAAACAAGGTAAGCCAAGTAGCATGTTCCGTGAGGGTGAGGGTTTTTTTCTCCCTTATTAACCTCCCGAAAACTTACTTTTGTTTTGTAATAAGGATCCAAGTAGCTGCTTTTCAAAAAAAAAACAGGATTCCATGACATAGTGGGCACGATTGATGGTTTACATGTTCCTTCTAAGTGTCCGGCAATCTTACAGAATCAAAAGAAATTTTATTCTATGGTCTGTGACCACAAAATAGTATTCACAAATGTTTATATAGGAAAAGCCCGTCGAATGCACGAGTCTGCGATTTATTATGACTTATTTATTATTACAGCCGTAAAAATTGTGCAAGTCATACAGCATCTAATCGGGGATTGTGCATATCCAAATTCAAAGAAATTAATGAGACCTGTTTAAAAAAAATGTAATGGTCATGCAACTTTACTTAGGTTATTTTATTAGAAATTTTTATGTCTTATGTACGGAGAGTACCATTGCGACGTTCATTTTGTTTAATTTTTTTATTTTGCACGTGAAATTAATTAAATTTTGAGATGATTTCAATTTTTATTTTGTTAAATTTAGACAAAAAGAACTCGAAATATTTGATTAACAGGTCTATAATTCCTTGCAAATTCTTGTTTAGAAATTTAAAGAGAAGAAAATTTTGATTTTGTCTTAAATTAATAATTTTTTTGTGCCTTATATCAAACTTGGTCAGTAGTTGCATATCAAAAACCCGAGAATCTGACAGTTCAAAACAAGGGAACTAAGTAATTAATTTGAAATTAATTTTAATAGAAATGAACTTATTTGTATTTTTATAATAGAAAAAATAAAATCAATGTTGAATTAGAAAAAAATTATCAACGCAATTTCGAGACGAGCTTCTGACGCAAAAAAAACGGCAAAACTGCGCAAAAAATTGGTTGCTGCATGGACCCATAATTCATTATCTATTTTTTTTTTGTTTGCCCTGATTTTCAGCACAAGAGAACTAAAAAAATTTGTGATCTAGCTCCATTAAAAAAAATTAAAACGAACTCTTAAATTCTAAGAAATCGCATTCAAACCTTCACTGACCACGTCACTATAAACTCCCTCATCGTACTACCACCCTTAAAACTGAGGGGAAATGACACATTAAAATGAGTGCCTCACAAACAATTTCATTCATAAAAAGTAAACAAGACACGAAACATGTGTTTGGTCCGTAAACATCTACCGTATCTATGACCACGAGACAAGCGAGCATGACTTATTTCACTTTTTACTTTGACGATTGCACTCCTTGTTGTTCTTTTTATCAACAAAACGTAGCTAGTTATAGTCATAAATAAAATATTTGACCTTTGATGTGCTATTAATATAAATATTAAAAAATACGCCATTTCTCCTCATTTTGTATCAAAATCAACTTTTAATTTATTTCATTTTTGTAGAGATAATTCGAGGCGCAATAATGGAACTTTTTTTCATGTAAATATAAAATCGGTACATGTCATGATGATAAGATGCATTCTTGAGACTCGTGAGAGTTTTTACTCTGTCGAGTGATAAGGGAAGAGAATATGAGATAACGAACGTGTTAGTTTTCTGTAGTTTTGTTTGTGCTGATGATGCAATTGACGAGCAGTAATAGAGGAAGTTCATTGTTATTTACCGACGTTTTGGACGTCATCAGAGCTTATAGAAAGTTACTTTCAGCTGTTTGTTTATAATTTTTTTTTCTCCACCAACTGGCTACTTTTTGACATGCGTCAAAATTTCTCCTCATTTTCTCCTTGGCGCCATCCATAAACCTCGGCAAATAAATATTTTATGGCTTTCATAGCTAAAATCCTCGTGTAAACAACTGTGACTTGTCCCAGTAGCACGAAATTTGTTGTCTTGTCGTATCCTATGGCAACACAATAGTGACACCGTAGTAGAAATTCACTCATTTTTTGCACATATAGAACAGCACTCGCAAAATTTCATACATTTCAATTGTTTAGACTTGGGATCGTGTGCACACCACATTCAGTCTAGAATTGGCCAGCGTAGTTGGTGCACGTGCGGTCGCGCTCACTTTCAACTAAAACATTTATTTACTTTGCTTCTACAATTATCTTGAATATTTTACAACACAATTTATTATCGTTGTCGTGCATTGTCGAGTGAAGGTGTCTAAAAATATTCCAAAAATAATTTCTGAGAAAATCAAAAGAAATAGTAAATAATAAAAATCAAAATAAAACACGCGACAATTGAAAGACCTGACCTGTTGTGTGAAACAATAAAATTTGTCTATTTACTCAAAGGTTATCAACTTTCGCAAAAAAAAAAATATTAAAATACAAAAAGTAAAAAAAAAATAATAAGAGCAGAATAATCATAAATAGAACATAAAAAGTGTTTGTTGTGTCTATAACGCTTTAACTTTCGTAAACATAAATAATAAATGTTGAAATAAAAAAACATACAATATTTTAAGGTACATTAGATATAAAACGACAAGCCCTCCAAATAAAATAAAAAAATTATTACGGTGAGTATTTTTTATTTTTGTAATATTTGATTTGGTCGCACTCAAAAATTTTTACTTTGATCCTTTTGATGAAATTATGTTTGAGTAGTGAAAGAAAGGACCTTGAATGCCGCAAAAAATTAATTAAATCTGTTCCCTGTTGTGATATGTCAGTGGAATGTAGATGTCGAAAAATAGACGAAAATATTTTAAAATAAATTAGGAAGTTTTGTGTGAGATTTGGAGTGAAATAAGCGTGTTTTGGTAAAAATTTCAAGAATTTTTTTTCGGACATGTCATGAATTTTAATGAACATTAGATTTGGAGGAAAAACATTTTTTTTTCGGCATAAATAAGTTTATATGATTTTTGGACGAAATTGTGACAAACACGATTTATGTCAAAAAATATATTAAAGTCGTTAATATTCTTTTAGTACTAAGATATTGATTTTCGGGATGATTCTTAATAACGTAGAAAAATAAATTAGAAATAAAAATGTTAATGGATTTTTTATTTTATTTATACAAAGTAAAAATAATTTTTTAAATTTAGGAAGTTTAATTTTTTTTAATTTAAAAAATTTTAAAAAATAAAAATTAATTAAAATTTAAAAAAATAAAATCAATTTAAAATTTAAAAAATAATTTAAATATTTTTATAAAAATAATTTAAAATAAAATTTGCCAGACAGACAGTTTTTTAACATATTTATTTTTCACGGAAATGCACCTAAAAAGGTTTCATCTATCGCGAAATATATTCATTGAAAACGACATGATTGAAAAATCTTTGTAATAATAATAAATTTCCATCCATTCATTGATTTTTCTCGTGTCTTTGTGTGTACGGAAAATTAAAATACGGAAAAAATAGAGAAAATATGTGCGAGAGAAAGCAAAAAAGAGGTTTTTTTTTTATTGTATTTCAAAAGGAAATGCATTTAAGTCTATTTTTACATTCTCTTTGTTGTACTCTTTTTTGTCTCTTGTCTCACTTGCTTTTTTTCCTTACATAAATAGAAGAACGATCGTGCATTCTTTTGCTTCATTTTTATAGAATAAAATAAAATAAAATAATAAAAACGTACAAACTGACTCGCCACCAGTCTCGGGATATAGCGACAGATGCTCAGTTGGAATTTCCGTGTAATTCTTTGTTTACGTCTTTATGGCATGTTTTTAATATATTATGGAAATGACAATGCCATAAAGACGAGAAAGAGAGAAAGTGATGTGTCGATGGAACGTGTGTGGTTGCACGAAAAGTGGATGGAAATGCATTAAAGTGCATTACAGTAATTTTCATTAATTTTATTATAGCTCTTTGCTACACGAGACATTAAAACAGGATGTCGACTTGATTCATGTGTGGGTTTTTGAGTATTTTAAGAGAAAATTTCAGCAGATGCTGTTTAATGTTCCGTCAAGGACATCAAAAATAAAAATTTATATAAAAAAAATTTATTAAAATTCATTGCGACAGCAATATTTTGACATGAACCTCAATGCTCCAATTGATTACACAAATATTTCCTGCAAATTGTACGCAAATAACGGTTCGAACGCAAATCAAAGAACATTCCACACACTTCATTTATTTCATCATCGCTCATTCTCACGTCATTTGGAAATGTGTTCGATACGTTTTCATTTCGCGTTATGCAAATCATTTTTTTTTCTCGGGTGGAAACAAGAAAACTTTCAATCTCTGAGGAAAAAAATTTTTTTTTAAGAAATTTTGTTTGAACTTCATTTCTCAGAGGACCTCATCAATTCACGTTATCTCGTCGTTTCACTAACGATATCCGAAAAATTTTCTGAATTGCTTTAACAATTGTGATAGAATTAGCGGACCAACATTTTTTTCGTCGCGTATTTTTTTTTATTTGGAAATTTTTTATTTCAATTTAAATTTTTTGGGATTTATTTGTGCTAAAAATAAATTCATAAATTAAATAATTTTATTAAATTTAATTATATAATGTTAATAACATTGAAAATTAAATAATTAATTTTAATAAATGAATTTTTTTAAATAATTTATAAAATTTTATACTTTAATTTTTATTATTATTATTTTTTTGTAAGGAATTAGTGATGTTTTCACTTAGATGAAAAATTTAAATTAATTTAATTAACAAAAAAAAAAAATAATTTTTCAATCTTCTAATTTCGTGTTAAAAATTATAAGAAAGACATATAAATTTAAAAAAAATATAATTGAGCCCGAATTGAATAAAAAAAAATTGAAAATTTTGATAAAAATCGAAAAACATTAAAAAAAATCATTTAAAAATAAATGAAATTCAAAATTTTCATGGCATCGGGAATTTTTTTGGAACTCGTACATTATCTACTTCAAAAAAGCACGTTTTGAAGTAAAAAGCTTTTTGCGTGTCTTTAATGCACGAAAACGTGAATTTTTAGGCAAATTTATTAAATTAGCATCAAACACACAAAAAAAGGTCGTGCCACGAGAGAGAGAGAGAGAGAAAAAGTGCCTCAGGCTGCGTTGTCGTCAAAAATGTTGCTTTAAAATTTCTTGCTGCGAAAATATGCGGGTCTGACGGTTTTAGCGCCAAAAAGTGTGAAAAATTATGTGAAAACCTCTCTTCATCGCAAAAACATTAATTTAAGCTCTTAATCAAATGTTCTGCGAAATAAATTAACTTTACTCGTTTAGGATTTTATTACTTACTCTCGTTGTTTATTAATTAAATGAAAATGAAACAAAACAAACAATTAACCAGATGTCGAATCGATTTTATGTTTATTTACTTGTCCCGCAGCTTTGTTACATTTTTGCCCTCACCGCATCCCATAATTAACAGTCAAAACACATAAACTTGCAGACGAGTCATGTTACTCGGTCGTCCATACAAATAAATAAAAAAAAAACGAAATTGTGGAAAATTTTCTATTTTTGGGGCTTATCATTTTATTTTATTATTGCATTACATTTTATTGGAGAACATTTCGTTCGATGTCAGGGCATGGTACCGCCAACATCGACACACTTATTTTTTCGGTGATATATGTTTATGTGGAATTCGGTTGTTTGTTTTTATTAAAATGAAATAAAATTGTAAAGCAATGTTTTTCACGGTTGTTTTGGTAGGAAATTACATTTCGAGGCATATATTTCAGTTTCGGCATAAATTGATTTGTCTGTGTGTGTCAATTAGCAGTAAAAGGTTTTTGTGTGATTCAAAAGGGAATTTGTTACAATTTCAATGCGAGATGTTATGGCAACACGTTATATAAGCTGTTTGGGAAATTTTATTGAAAAAACATTTACAAAAGAGAAATAAAGCTCTTTAGGTAAGGAAGGTCGTTTAGATATGAAAAAGGGACACAATTTAGATAATTTTTAATGGTAATGTAATTTAATATGGTTGAATTATTAATATGGTTATGGTCAACTTTTTTATTAGATTTTTAATATTTTATATTTTATTAAATATTTAATTGGAGAATAATTTGAAAAAATCGATTTTGGTAAATTTTTGATTTTTTTTAAAGTAAAAAAAATCATTAATTTGAAATATTTGAGTTTTTTCCTTATTTTTTCTTGCTTGAAAATTTTATTAAAAAAATTTAAAAAAGTTTTAATTAAAATTAGGAAAAAAAATCATATTTCGTTTTAAAAAATTAAATCATTTTAACACCAAAATAATTTTAATTTGTTAATTTAATTTAATTTTATTTTAGTAAAAATTTTAAAAAAATACTTTTTTATAATTTTTTTATTTAATTTATTTTTAATTATTTTTTAAAAATATATAAAAAACCCTAAAAAAGGAAAAAAGGCAGAAAAAATTTTTTGTGTAGAAAAAAAAATTTTAAAGTCCATCAAATCTTTAAAATATTACAACTCACAATCCTTCCGAGAAATCTTAAATAATAAATTAAATGGAGTTCAATTTACAAAACAAATTTCTATATAGTCTTAATACTCAATTAATGAATAACAAAACAACATACAATTTACCCACAAATTCATTTACAATCCCCTTAACTACCTCAAAGCTCTACTTAAAGTTTCAATCGGACTTTAATATTTAATCCTCATATGAAACGCAATTTATTTGACCGTACAAATTCTGAAACCCACTTCTAACTTTTCGTTTTATTATTTACATTAAACTCAATTCCAAAGCAAATTGTTATTTTTATTTTCCCATCCTCATCATCATCACCATTCACATCGCACAATGTCCCATCAAAATGCATTTTATTTTAACATTTCCACATTACAAACACTCGACAAATCGACAAACAATTTTATTTCATTTTTATCAAATTTGAGTTTATCCGGTGTAACGTTTTATAAGAAGAGAAAAAAAATGAAAACATTTATTTTGTTCAAAAAAAAAAGTTCCGCATGTGCATTTAATATTGCATTTCCTTGAAAAATCCTCGTCTTATTCTACTTACTACAATTTTTCGAGTAAAAAATTCAAATAACAACACATTTGTCTGATAAATGTCGTTCTCTCTCCAGTTCTCTTGCTCAATAAATAGCTCTGTAGAGATGCATTAGAAACACCAAAATACTTCGATATTTATTTATTTTGCATGTGAAACGAGAGGATCGGAGCCATATCCAGAGACAAGGAAAAAGCTACGCAAATAAATTTTCAATTTAGCATTATTGCAGTTTGTGTATTTTTCGTCTTTTCCTCCTCCGTATTTCGTTCTATCGATACTCGACTCATCCTACTCGATGGTGTTGGTGTCGAAAGAAAAATACGTTTTTATCACTCGAATGTTTGTCTGATATTATGCAATTTTATGTTATTTGCAGTTTTTCTTTTCTCTTGTTCTCTTAATGTCCTTTAAGTTGAAAAGGGGAAAATTTATATAGATTTCGAAGAAAAAAAATCAGGTCACGTGGTTAATTTTTATTAAAATCTCGTAAAAAACTTAAAGAAACCACCATTTTGAAGAAAAAAAAAATCAGATCACGTGGTTTTTTTATTCTCGAAATTTAATAAATTCAAGTGGTCACGTGGCTTAAGAAATTAAGTTAACTAAGGATATGCCAATTAATTAACATTACCTTGTTTTGAATAAGAAGTTTCAGGTCACGTGATTAATTTATATCAAATTTCGTAATTTGAAAATTTCAATAAACCACGTGGTTTAAAAATTTATAACAAATCACGTGATTTAAAAATTTAAATGGTTCACGTGATTGAATTTTTAAAAATATTAAAATATTAGAAATCATTAAAATATTAAAAAATGTAGGTCACGTGGTTAAATTTTTGTTATTCCCATAATTTGAAAAATTTGTTTAAAAATGAAATAAACCACGTGACCTTAAAAAATATGATCAGCAGAAAAGTTAAAAAAAATAAAAACTTCTTCGAAAGAAAACTTTTTGTAACTCACGTAATAAATTTAACCACGTGACTTGAGAAATATCAAAGAAAAATTCTTACATTTTTAAATTCACCCTATTTTCGCTCCTAGGGCAAATCATTGCATAACACAAATAACAATTGTGGGACTGGCTTACGAGTAAAACAGAAGGAAGTTGGCATGAATGAAAGACAATGATGATCATTTGATGGTTATTATCGTTTTTTGCGTGTTGAAAAAAAAATCAATTGAATGCGGAAATTGTTACATCGCCCGCACGAGGAGACGACTTGTTTGCATAAAATATTGACTCGATGATTTCTTTGCCAAATGCTGATACGGCAATACAACCAACAACAGCGACATGACCTGAAATGCAATGCAGCTCAAGATGAATGACGATAATAATTTAAAATAAAATTATTTTATTATCTGACCCAATTTTGTGTCTCTTCGTCGTATTTCTACGCAGACGACGACGATGAAATTCAAGTAAACTATAAGCATTACAGGAACTACTGTGTGTGCAGTTCATTTTATGATGACTCGGCATGAGACTCGTTGATTGACTATAAAATGATAGGACCGAACGAGAATGTAATAATAAGGGAGAAGATTGTCTGCAAAGTTGCTGCCTTTATTATTAAATGTAAATATGAGATGCTCTTACACTGCGAAAAAAATTATGCAAATTTATTTTGACCATTTTTTGTTCCGAAAATCACTTGAGGCTTTAATTTGCAATTTTATTAAAATTTAATTCAATTTTTTTTTTCTAAATTATAAAAAATAACTTTTTTTTTATTAAAAAATAATTTTGAAGAATTTGAACCATAAAATTAAATTTCCGTGAATTTATTTTAAATTTTCACAAAATTTATTTTTTAACACTGTGAAAATAAATTCCATTAAAAAAAATTAACGTCGTTGTGAAAATGAGATGCAATAACGACCACCTCATTACCTTGCATCGGTGGCAACTTCGAACGTTCTTTGCCTCGTCTTCGACAAGCGACTTAGGTGACAACATTGTAACGACAAGAGCAGTTAATTAACTTCACGTCTCATTAAATTAAAAGCGAAAAGTTTGTTGTCTTTTTTCTCGTTTTTCATTTAAAGCCTGTCGATCGAAGCGCAATTTTTTTTAAAGAAAGAAAATCTCCAATATTCAAATTTTGTCCTACTTTGCATCTGGCAATGTCGCCAATGAAGATAAATAAATAGAAAATCCTCGAACAGGCAGAAAAAATCCAAAGAAAATTGCAAATTGACTTCATTTTCATTCATTAATGTACCCTTCACTTCCAACCATCGAGCGACACACAGCAAGGAACTCGTATTTAATACTTTTTTTTCCATGTTTTCCTTTTCTTGCTTGTCTTTTACTGGATACCAACCAACTGCAGTTGAATTCAAAAAAGAAAGAAAAAAAAATGAATCATATTTCTTCTTTCATTCTTTTCAGTCTATTCAACTTTAATATGAATAAAATGTAATCCAAGTTTTTTCTATTCTCTCGTTTATTTTTTTTTTTTGCATTTGAATGAAAGCATAAAGAAGTATTTTTGACGTATTTTTAAAGAGAAAAACTTTTTTCTATGGGAATGTCATTTCTTAGCATGCTATAAGATTAAAATTTTTTTTTAGAAAAATTATAAAATAAAAAAAAATAAATTTCTTTAAAAAATATTAAAATTCATTAAAAAAAATAAAAATATGAAAAGTTTTTCTGACTTAAATTAAATTTAATTTAATTAAAAATTAAAATTAAATTAAATTAATTAATTATTATATAATTAAAAGTAAAATTAATGATTTTAAATTATTTAAATTAATTTGTAATTTAAGTATTTTTGTTTTTTTTTTCGTATAAATTTTTAGATAAAATTTTGAATAACAGTAAAATGACATAGGTCATTGAAAAATAATTTTCTATCAAAAAAATTCTTATTTAATTAAATAAATTATTTTAATTAATTTAATTTATTTTTTTTTTAATTTAATTAAATTAAATTTATTTTAAATCAATAGGTGATTTCTATATTAAAATAAAAATCACTTTTAAAAATAAAAACTAGTATTAAATTAAAAAAATGCGGTCAAGCCTAATTTTTTTATATTTTATATTAAACTTACTTTACCTCCATCCACTCCATGGTTGGTAATGTGAAACTTCAAAAAGAAAAAAGAAGACTTTAAACTTTCCGTATTTAACTTTTTTGTGCTACTTTTCTCCTTAACATCGGAATGAAAGACTGCCTTTAATACTCGTAATAATAATCTTTTTCTTGTTGTTGAACAGTTTCTTTCTGTTTTTGTTTGAAAAATTACCTCTTCTCATGCTGTTCGACTTCTTATTTTTTTGTTGTTGTCATCTACAATTATCTTGAGTTTTTTTCGCAGAAATGAGTTTTTTTTTGTTTTCAATTAAATACATGTAAGTCGAACAAAAGAACAAGATGAAAAGTCTTACCTCGAACTTATTTACAATGAAAAACGTCTGTTTTAGACTTTTAAAAGACTTTCATGAACAGGAAAATTACCAGGAATTGTTTTTTTTTTGATGTGTGAACGTTTAAAAGATTTCTAGAAATTTTGTCCTTAAAAATTAACTTTTATTCAGATAAATTCCGATCCGCATCCCAAAAGCCACGAACCACATCTATTTTCTCCATGTCAAAAAACAATCCATCATCATACGAGAACAATGGATGCCAGAATGTCGAGATTTGCTAAAACTATTTGTTAACGACCATGCCTCAAACCATTTTTTTCTCTCGTATGTCCAGAATTTTTATATCATTTTTATCTCGTATACTCGGCTTGCAGAACATTCCAGTGATAATTGTGATGATATAACACGAAAAGACCATCTCACAACTTAGTCATTGTCATCGCAGCAGACACGATGAACGATCAACCCGAGTTAACACACTCATTCGCTCACATCACGGCACACAAGGGAGACCAACATGAGAAAAATAGTGAAAAAGCTTGAAATAATAAAAGTAATTACCACTATTTGTATTTTTTAAGCCTTTTTATTACGTTCCATGTGTTATATAACGTTCCGTTATCACGAGACTGGGTGTCATAAAAAATTTCATTTCAATTCCAACGATTCTCTTTATTTTATTTTATTTTCTCTCTTTGGTTTTCAGGGGTGAAGAAACATTTTCAAATAAATAAACTCTATATTTCAAAAGAGGGAATAAAATAAGAAATTTTTTAATAAAAAATTTATTCAGTCGCTGAGTTTAAAAAAAATTGCTGAATAATTAGTAAGTTTCTAATTTTTTAAAAATATCTTAAATTAAAATAAATTAATTAAATTAAAATCAAAAATATGTTTTCTTTTTTTAAATAAATATTAAGAAAAAAAAATAATAGGTAATAATTAAAAAAAAAATGTTAAAAAAAATATGAAATTTTAGTTGAAAACAGAATTCTAAAACTTGTTAAATCATTTAAAAATTCTTTAGGAAATTGTGTCCTAATTTTTTGAAGTTCAATATAGTCGATTTTTAAAGTTACTTTTACTTTTATAAAATTTTAGATTTTTTTTAATATTTAAAAAAAAAATAAAACTGTTAATTTATTAAAAATAATAATATTATTTAAAATTAATAAAAATTAAGAAATTAAAGAATTAAATTTGAAATTTCAAAATTTGCCCTGACTCAATAATTTAAAATTATCACTGATGAAGAACAATTAAATGTGTATAAAAAAATTTTTAATTAATCAATTTTTAAAAATTTCAAGATTTTTTTTTAATTTTTTAGACAAAAATCAGTTTAAACTACCAAAAATTAAATTTTAAAGAATTTTAGTATCTTTATCATTTTTACACCTCTGAACGTTATGATGTATGCTATGTTCGTATGACTGCACAACTGATGGTCGGTGTACATGAACAAACTGGTGATGGTGATGATGATGATAAATAAAAAAGGAACAAACAGGAAACAGATTTCCAAGTAAACGTACTGCAATGCTGTTTCCTCTTATTTTTTGCTTTTTTTCATACTCGAGAAATTCCGAGCAAAAATAATCTTGTTCGACAGTCGCTAATTCAATTTATTTTTTTGTTTCATTCATTCATTATATTTGTATAATCCTTTAGTTTTTTATCTTTTTTTTCTCTTTCGTATGGTTTTTCTGATTTTTTTTTTACAAATCCGCACAAAAAACACAAAGGAAGAGAAGAGAAAATCTGGTATCATTCATTATATTGCTCAGTTGTGGCTCATTAAAATCTGGAATTATTACGATAGTTAAAGCGGTCCACAAGTTTTCTTTTCACTCTTTTATGGCTTACAAGGGGAACACAAAATCCTTATGAATGGAATAAAAATAAAAGAAGCCAAGATAAGAATTAAGGAAAATGAGGGAAACAGAGCATGAATGGAGTCAGGGCAGCGTTAGAATTTAATAAACTTAGCAGAACATTGTTTTGGACAAAAGTATTTTTTGAAGTTGGTACCTGAAGTGGAATAATGAGTTTTTTTTTTACAACAGAAAAATATAATTAACGAGCGTTAATTACGTCATTAACGAGAGAAAATGAGGTCTTATTTATGAAAATGCGACAAAAAGCCTCAATTAACATACAAAAAAATCTACACACTCAAAAAAGTTTCAATCGGATTCGTCATTAACCTATTTTTTTCACGCAAATTTTGCTAATTTTATACTATTTTATTCAGTTTTTGATTATTTTTCATCGTCGTATCAAAGATTATGTTAAAAAGTTCACAAATCCATTCAAAGAGCAAGGTAGAAAAAAAGTTATTTTCCCAGCAAAACTTTATATTTTAAAATTTTTCCTCGCTGTATATTTAAAACTTTAAAAAACTTTGAGCCCATAGAGCAAAAGTGCTTAAAGGAATATTTTTTCTGTTTCGTTAGCGTAACAGTCAGTCACTGACATGACAGTAAATTTATTTAAATGATATGGTCGACAGAGTGTTTTTGTAAGTGGATTATTATAACTGTGTCAGAGTTCGTGTTATGAGCTTGTCATGTCTTTTATTTAGGAAAATTGTGTGGGAGTAAAAGTAAGAAAGAAAGGATTTAAAAATGGTTTAAAGTTGAATGAAAATTTTTTAACAACATTTTTTTTGTCTAAAAATGAATATTTAAATTTTCATAAAATAGATCATGATTTATTTTTTAGGGTGTTGAAAAAAATCAAGAAAATCAATAAATCATCTGCTAGAAATTAAAGTTAATGCTTTGAAAAATATTATTTGCCGTTCTCACATTACACTTTTGAAATTGAATTGAATTGAATTTGAAACTGTTGAAAGTTTCAATAAGTGAGCGACTCAATGAAAATTTATTTTAAATAATTATATTTTCTATCTTAAGTCATCATAAATGAACTAATTTTGTATGAATTCTTAAAATTAACACAAAAATACTTAAAATAATCAATTGACAGCTCCTGTCAAATTTCAACAAATTCTCATTTCAACAGTTTCAATCGTTTCAACAAAAATTTTGCTGTTGAAACTTTTGACATTTGTTGAATTCAAATCCCATACAAACTTTTCAACAAATTTCAACAACTTTCAAAACTAATTCAATTCAACAGTTTCAACACGTAATGTGAGGACCCTAATTAATTTTTTAATCTTTATTGAATTTTTGAAATTAAAAATTTTAAATTTCAATAAAAAATATTTCTTCACTTCTGAATAATTAAATTCAACAAAATTGAAAAAAAAACAGTTAAAAAAAATAATTTTTAATCTTCAAAAGTTTTTGAGAATTTTTTTATATCTTAAAAACAAAAGAAAAAATATTTTTAGAAGAGCATATAAAAAAAATTCTCAATTTTGGGTAAAAGTAATTTACCCTAATTTTTATTTTTTGTCTTTCTCTTTATTTATTTTTTTTTTTAATTTTGCTAAAACCATTTTTTTAAAGATTTGAAAGTTGTTTTTGATTTAAAGTTTTTATTAAAAATATAAAAACGTGATTTTCCTTTCGAATATTGACCTTAGCTTACTACGAAGGACGTCTCGACTAAAACCAAAGCTCAGCCATTCCTTTTTTATTATTTGCTCTAAGCAAACATTTAGCAGCCTTTCCAAAAAAGTGAACGTCGACTTTAATATTGCGCGCCTCACACACAAAATAAATATTAAAAATCATAAATGTCACATCAATTCACATTTGAAAGAATATCTCAGCAAATATCGCTCATATAGTGCCAAAATGTAAACAAATATTTTGCTTATGGAAAAAAATATATTTTATTAAACTTTTTTTTTGCGCGCAAGTTGCATGACGCGTTGCCACGAAAAAAAATCAACATCAAACAACAATATAAATTATCATAAATTTTTCAACGAAACGAAAAAAAAAATACACGAATCAAATAAAATCCATTTAAAAAGTTGATGTGATGTATATTTGGAAAGCGGCACGTTTCGCTCGCGTGAGTACAAGCAATGCAAAAAAAAATCAGTAAATGGGGTGTGCAATATTCAGCTTTTCGTTAAAAAATAAATACGGACTTTTTGCCATATTCGAGGGTGGAATCAGTCGCAATCGTATTTATTTATGAAAAAATCACCAAAAAAAAAAGTCGTTTGCGATCCAAGTTTACACAATATTTGTTGTTTTTCTGCAGTGAGCAGCAAACTCATACCAGTCTAGTCAAACATGAAATACTAATATTCGCTTTTTTTGTGCTGCCAGAAAAACGTGTGCCACCACCACTAACATCGTGTTTTTTAGAAGCGTTTTTATTAAAAAAAAAAAATAAAAATAAATAAATAAAAAAAAATGTGTTTGTCTGTTTTTCAAAAAAAAAAAAATTAAAATTTTAAAAATAAAAAAAAAATTAAATTTTCAATAATTTTAAAACACAAAAATTTTTACCCAAAATTTTAAAAAATCTCAGCTTTTGAAATTATTTCTGGAATTTTATACAATTTAAAGAAAAAAATCTAAAATTAAAATTTATTTAATAAAATATAAAAATTGTAATAAATTACCTAAAAGAAAATAAAAAAATATTCCTGAGCAAAAAATATGAATTTTTTTTATTAAAAAATTTAATAATTAATTTAATTTTTAATCAATTTTTTTATTAATTTAAAATTAGAAAATTAATTTTTAAAAACAAAAAACTGTATGAATCTCGAAAAAAATATAAATTAAATTAAAAAATTAATTAAATTTTGTTGGGAAAAAATTAAAACAAAAATATATGAATTTTTAAAAAAATAATTTACAAATTTTAATTTTCGAAATTAAATTTAAATTAAATTATTTTTTAAAAATTAGTCTAAAAAGCGCTCAATTCAATTTTAAAAAATCAAAACAAGTCTTTAATTTATTTCAGAATATCGCATTTAAATATTATCTCTCTACCTATGTCTCTATAAAAAATTCCTAGAACACAACACGGAATGTTTGTGCAAAATCGCACGTTTTATAACATTTTTTTTGCAAGTACTTTTGTAATTCTTCGAACGATACTCACGTAACGTTTCTGTTTACAATTTCGTCTTCACCTGAGGACTCGAACGTAAAATGATCTCAAATGGTCCAAAATAATTAGCTCAAAATGCCAAATCTCTCGAAAGATATCACTTTCAAATAATCTCCAATTATCGAATAAATGTGCAATTTAATTTAACACGCCATTAGAAGTGGAGGACACTTTTCATTCTCTCTTCTCTTGTGCGTCTGTTTTTGTCTCAATTACATAAGAGAAAATCAATCCTTCTTGAAAATATCGACAAGTGCACACCCACTTTATATAACAACAGTCGAGAACGACGACGATGACGACAACAAACACTTCAATTAAGATGTGAATGTTGTATGACATTATTTAATATTTTATTAAATCTTTTTGAATGCGAACGAGAGCGTATTGAAAAAGCTTTTATTATTATTTTATTGTCGGTATCCACAAGACAATGAGCGGTTAATGAAGCATTAAGTCACTTCTGAATAATGAATGATACATTTTCCGCCCGTACTTATTGTGCGTCTGACATAATTGAATTTTGGTAAATTAAACAAGAGCAAAAGAGAAATATTTACATTAAACTTATACCGTCACTTGTCGTCGTCGTCGTTGTCGCTCATTGTCGCAACAGAACTTTATAAATGATGCAAAAATATGTGATGTAACGAAAAATAAACTTTGCGATATAAACTCGGCTCCGTATTTTGTAAATAATTAAATATTACGTGAGGAAAAATGTTTCACATGCGAAAATTAAACATGACAAAATTCATGAACAAAAAAAAAGTTTTTCACGTATCTTCACGCGATGGATGGCGTCGAGGCTTGAAAAGAAAAACTTTTTTTAAAAAATATTTATGAATGTTGTTATAAATTTATATTAACCTAAAAAAATATAAAAAAAGGAAAAAAAAGTTTTCTGATACTTTTTTCGTTGTTCTATTACGACGAGATTATTATTTATCTTCATCAAAAGGAAATTTATCAAAATTCCATTAAATTGAGTGAAATGCGAAAAAATTGTTGTAACATGTTCCATGAGAAGAGTAAAAGAAAAATATTTTGTTTGGAAAAATATTTTAACAAATCCTTGAAAAAAAATTCTTGATGCAAGAAATTAAGCTTTTACGGACATAGGAAATATGTCGTTTTTTCGAATGTGAAATTTTATTCAAAAATATTTTTTTTTTGGCTGTAATTTATAACATTTTTTGACATGAAACGGTCTTGATTGTATTTAATAAATTTTTAACTTAAATTTAAATGAAATCTACCAAAATAGAAATTTTTGAATTTCAACTATATTCAATAAGAAAAAAAAACTGAAAAACAAAAAAAATTAATTTGTTTTTTTTTTGTATGGTTCAAGTTAAAATTTAAATTTTTCATAATTATTATTAAAATAATGAAAAAAAATGTCAAAAATTTTACTTTTTTTCACATCGATATTTTTTTTGACAAAATATGATTTAAAATGATTTAAATAATTATTTTTTTTAATAAATTCAATTAATTTTTAATAAATTTTTGAATAATATATATTTTTTTTTTTAATATACGAATTTTTAAATTTTATCATGCCAAAAATTCACTTTTTTTTCAAATTTATGAATTTTTTGAAAATTTCCCGAAATTTCAAGTTTCGTGTGTTTTCCATTGATGCTTTAAAAATTTAGTCCATTTTTTAATATTTTTTTGTTGTTGTTTGTCGAATAAATATTTTCCTAAAATTTTATTTCTAAGTAAATTAAATTTTATAAAATTTTTTGCATGGCTGACGGAAAACAGCGCGATTTTTCCTTTGTCTCTGCAAATTTGTTCGGGACGTGTCATGTCGCCGTTCATGATAAGGGTAACAAACACGGAAAAAAGGGATGAAAAAAGAGTAGACAAGCAAGAAAAAGGCATTCTTTTATTTATTCTTTCGTACATTGTCAGTCAAGTAGTTGGTTGGTGTGAGACAAGCGAAAATGATGTAAAACTGCGAATATTTCCATCTACAAACAAGCTGTTTTTGTGTACTGAATAAATTGTTTATCTTGTTGTTGTTTATTTTTTACAACAACAAAAAAACAAGAAATATTTACCGAGCAACGACAAAAACTTGTTTAATTGGATTTTGTAATTAAAAGCCGTTTTTCTGTTATTTTCTCTACGTTTTTTTTAATCACTTTATTTATAATAAGAGGATCATAACTTTTCTTAACGACTAACAAATAATTGTTAATTACGACAGATATAGTCGTTAAATATCGCTTTGTTTACGAATTCATCACCCGTGAGACGGTTGGCAGGTTCGTCGGACATAAATTAGCTCAAATAAATGGGAATCTTATTACTTTTTATGGGTTTTTCTTCTTCAAAAGCTTTTTCGTAGATAAAAAAAAAAGTGAAGAAAGATCGTGGTAGGAGGTTATCCGTTCAAAAAATCGTTTATTATCATAAACAGATGTTTCAACACGTTTCTAAGCAACAAATTTTGATGAAAGAAAACAAAAATCTGTAGAAAAAAGTTTTGATAGTGAAAGTGAGGAGCGAAAGTATTGCCAAGTATTCACAATCAATATTAATTGTTTCGTGTTTTGAATACCAAACTGTAGCGAGTTGTTTTTTTAGAACCTACGGACAAAAAACGGGGTTAAGGATCTTTTTATGTTGTTTTTGCTTTGGGGAATGTTGTGTTAAGGAATTTTTTAACATGAAAAAATGATAAGAAAGTGATAAAAGACAAGATACGATGAAACCTTTTTCATCGTGAAATTTTGTCTTCGTCGAGTTTCGATTTTTTGTTTGATTGGCGAAAAATTAATGGAGACGACTGGTGTTTAATTAAATTTTAAAATACATACATAATAAAATAAATAGTATAATAAAAAATAAAAAAAAATAATTAAGCGAATAAATTAAAATAAAATAACATAAAAAAAAATTATTTTTAATTTAAAAAAATCAAATTTTCAATAAAAAAAATAATTATTTAAATAAAATTTTGATCATAAAATTATTAATTACCAAAAATAATTAAATAAATTAATTATTGTAAAAATAATTTTAAAATTTAAATAATTTAATACTTTCGCTCTTTAATAAACTGAAAAATCTAAAATTTTCTGTATTAAAATACCTTAATCCAAAAATTTGCTAAATAAATCCCAGTAGACCATCAAACAAGAGTTAAATTACCTCCTAAACTCTTTTTCCCATAAAAGTAGCAAAAATTTCGTCTGCAATTGTGGAAACTTTCAACATTTTTAATGAATTAAACATTTGAACAACTGAGACCACATCATTCCACGAGCAAATTTTCTTTGTTTCTCAGCAAAATCCGACAGAAAATGTAAATATTTCGCCCATCAAATTCACTTAAATATCTGTCAAAATCGTATAATCTCTTGGTAACTGCCAGACATAACGATACAGATTAATGTTATTAAAAAAGGAAACTTTTAATCTTCTTTTGTTTCCTCTCTCGCTTGGAAAAATATTTTTACATTATTTCTCCTTGTGTGTATTTTAATATAATTTTCTTGAAAAATGAAATCTCTGCCAACCAAGGAAAATGTCGGAAATTCGTTGTTTGATTAAATGGGTGGCAAATTAATTTAAACGCGTCCCTTTTTGCTTAAAATGCGAAAGAAATGTAATCTAATAACAAGGCAAGATCACGGATGAGAAGTTTACTCTTTGTGCTTTCGTTAAAAGCCTCATTAACCATCAGCGTACAGTGGGCCAAAAATACCTTGTGGAATACTAAAAATTTTTTTTTAAATTTATAAATTTTATTTAATACGAATGAAAAAAAATAATTAAAAATTGAAAGACAAAATAAAATAAAAATGAAAAAAATTGCAACAAAAAAAATAGAAGAGAAAATTATGTTTATTTTTTAATTTTATTATTTTTACGATAAAAATAAAATTTAATTAAATTTAAAAAATTAATTTTTCTAAAGATTTTAATTTTTAAAAAATATATTTTTTTAATTTTTTATAATTTTCAGACCATCGAATCAGTTTTAAAAAAATAAATTTTTAAAATAATTTATTTTGAAATTTTCAGTATTACAAAAAGGACGAGAGCCTGCAAACCTAGTTTTTGGAAATTTTTAAAACGAACAGGAGAAATATTTGATTTTTTTACTAAATTCTGAATTTCAAATTTTATAAATTTGATTTTTTTAACTAATTTTTATTTTTTTTTTTATTAAAATTTTAATCCTGAAAAAATATGTTTTTGCATTCCTTAATTTCAATGTTAGTCCCACTGTGAACCGTCAAACACACAAATTTCGGCAGCATGTCAAAAAATGTGGAGAAAACGAGGATTGATGATGACAAAACATTTTTCGCAGCAAAATATGACGGATAATCATAATAATGGACATTAATCATATTTTTCGCAACAATGAAATTGAAATTTCCCATGTTGTAATGAGATTACGAGTGACTGCACAAGGCCAAGGACGCACATGGAAATTTTCCATTTATCTCGTTTGGAATGTGCGTTACATCTGGTGCTTTAGCATATTTTTACCTTTTGTCATGCAGTTACACATACGACAAAAAGCGAGTGTTTCACGAATGAATGCGCGCACTCCTTTCATAAAAATTCCCTTTTTTCACACACAATTTCCACGAAGAACACAAACAATCATCATCAAGGTGATAAGAGGTTGTTTGCCAGTTGTTTGCGCTCACCTGACACGTCATTTAGCAAAAGTTTGCTGTCAAAAGGGGCAAAGTTCGTCGCCGTTTTGCTTCTCGTAAGACGCATATTTTACATGAAGTATGACTAGACGATGCACGTCACATGAGACAAGTGCCTGCAGATGAAAAAGAGACAAAAAAAAAATTAGAAAGAGACGAAAAAAACGGAGACAATTTTCCTAGAAGCAAATTCACACCACGAAAAGTTCACTATAACTTATTATCGATTTTTGTCAGTTTTTTTTTGTTGCGTTAAGCGCCGTCGAAAATTGTTACATTCAAATGAGGTTCCTTTTTATCTCGTTTATAATATCTTTCATGACCTAGTTTTGTGCCATTTATTTTTTTTTGTCTCTCTCAAGTGTTTTCATATGAGTAGCTTTTCACCCACCACCGACAGATGTTTACTCTAATATTCCTTTGGCTCACATTTTTTTTGTTGTTGCTGTTGATGATGATGATGTAGGAATGACACAGTAACACTTTTCGAACGCACAACGAACGAGAAACACGTGCGACCTGATGACAACTCACAAGAGACAGGAACAAAAGAAATTTAATACAAAAAAAAATGCTGATGCCACCGAAATTCAACAAACGAGAAAAATTTTAATATTTGATAAAAAACGAAATGTGTGAAACACACAAAAAAAGGAAATTAAAATTTTAATCTATTTTTTGCGCTAATAAAAAAAATATGATACAATAAATTAAATTTTTGCTCGTTCTCGGTTGAGGCGCGGTAAATGATATACTGGCGCGCAGTTATTTATCCGGGAATGGCATTCGCGGAAAACCAGATATGTATTTCAAAACAAAATGAAATAAAATTTAAACAAATAAAACTGGGATGCTAGTGTCCGAGGAGTGCGTAGGACTTTTTTCGTCGTAAATGTATTGGATGTGACATAAATTGATTGACATAAGCTATTATTTCGGGAATGTGACTAAAATTTGTCAAAAAAAAAAGATTAAAATAAAATAGAAATAGGTAGACTTTAATTATTTTTTTGAGTAATTGACAGTTGGATTAGATTGGATTTTATTTTAATTATTTATTTTTCAGGCATTTTAATAATTCGTGCCTAAATTTGCTCCGAATGATACAAAAAATAATTATTGTTAATGTCTAAAATTAAAAAAAAAATTTTTTATTAAAAAAATATTAAATCCACAAAATAAAAAATATAAAGAACAATTTTTAAACTTAAAAAAAAAATTAAATTAAATTTCACTGACGAAATGTGTAATTAATTTTGAAATTAACAATTAATAATTTTTTTAAATTTAATTTTTAAATAATATTTTCATTTTTATAGCCTCTTCTGATTTTGTCGAAAAAAATCACAGAAAAAAATACTTAAAATTAAAAATAATTTTAAATAGTTTTTTTTTTATTTTTGGGTGTTTTTGAAAAAAAAATGATGAAAAATTTATTTTAACAAAATTTTAAAAAAATGAATTAAATCATAAAAAATGAATAAATTTGCGGTCATAAGACTTTTACTATTGGAATGAAGATGAAAAATTATTTAAGTCACGTGATTAATTTTTTTTTGTTCAAAAGTTTTTATTTTGAGATATTTTATTTGATTTTTCTCCACTTTTTTTAGTTCAAATTTAAAAATAATTCAATGTTAATAATAATAGTTTAACTTCCAAAAACTTACCCTCTTCCTCTCATAAAAATCCTCTCATAAAATGGGATGAAAAATAAAAAAAAAATAATTTTCCGCCTTATCAAAAAATCTAAAAATATCGTGAAATTTAACTTACCTTACATAATTGCTACAATTGATTTGTTAAATTTAAATTATTTTTTTTTTGTTGTTTTCAGGCATATTATATTTTTTCATTTTCCATTAAAGAATAAAAATTAAAACCCACCTGTTAAATTTTTATTCTATTTTTGGCTGAAACACCACAATTTTTTTTAAATCCCAATTTCCGCACGTAACTTTTCATCCATTCCAAGAAAATCCATTACAAAATGACGTATTACTTTTCATAAAACATACCGCCGACTGCCACTCAGCCTGACATTAAATATCCAATTATTTTTGCTCATCACTGCATGAATTGCGATCCATTGCAAAAAAAAAAGTTTTTCCATTCTACCAAAAATCCGCTTCAAAAATTTTCCGCTGGACAAATTAATTTTAACAAAATTTAAAACTTCACTGATTAAATTCTGCACCGCAAAACAAACACAATTTGCGTCGATAAATAAATTCCGGTCCGAGGCGAAAATTGAATATATATTGCACCTGCTGATGACGATAAAATATAATTTTGATGCAAAATTGACAGGATGTCCAGAAAATGAGTCTTGTTTGTTCCTGCTATTTCGCCTGGCTTGGCATCGACCACAAATAAACTGCAAAAGCCACATTATTTGTGTGTTTTGGATCAACATATTTTGCGTTGTGCGTCGTCGTGGATGATGATGATAAAATTTTATCTCCAATTTTGTGGTTGAATAAATTGTTTTAAAATTTCGTCGTCGAGTAATGAACCCGAAATTGGACTCGCATTTGATTAATTTTCCCCCAACCTCGACGGTTTTCTTGTAAATTCGTTACAGCAATGCCTGGCGCCAATCTGTCTGTTGCACGTCATGTTTCATTTTGTGCTCGCATCTGGTTCCAATGTCAAATAAATGCTTAATTAGAGACGACTTTGAACGAATCTCGGTGCAAATTGTAACAGAAACTAAACACAGTCGTCTGAACAAACGGAATAATCATCCCTCGAGCAATAATTAAGTTTTGTGGAAATGATGCGTGGCACAAAATAAATTTGGGAAAAGGATTATCCGCTTAACTCGAGTGACTGTATGTATCTTTTTCCCTATATATATGCGTTTAATGATGATTGAAATACCCACATGGGAAATCCAAACCGGTGCGTTCAGGTCAGTTGCCATGAAAAAAATTTTCTTTCGGGTTCTCGGTGGACGGAAAATGATTAAAATTGATTTATTTTCACTCTTCGTCTCTCTCTTATTTTACGGTACGAAAAATTGTGAGTGATAATCCGATGACGATCCGGATGAAATGATTTCGAGTTCAGTTTAATCAAATAAGTAAACAGACGGCAGACAAGAAGAAAACTGAATTTATGGGAATTTTATGAACTTCATAAACATTTTCTGATCTGATAACGTTCCATTTGTTTATTCATGATGAACACATTACTCGCTGAAGGAAGTGGCAGTAAAGTAAGCAATTAATAATGCGAGCACGTGGCACAGAAGCGGCACGAATGACCGTAAAAGCATTTTATTGTTGAGCATTTTGTTATCATTGGAAGATCGACAGGCTTCAATGTTCAAGGATTGAATCAATATTTAATCACGAAAACTAACTGGCATGTGTGGAAGTATTTATGAACATCTGTTTGGTGTTTCACATTGATGTAGGACATGAAAAGTGTGTTGGTCGATGTTGGTAGAAGGACATGCCATTAAAGCTTTGATCAAAAATTTTGTTTGACAGTGCTGGAAATTTTAGAAATAAATTAAATTATTTATAAGAATTATTAATTTTAAGTCAAAATTTCTAATAGATTTGCCCAAATTTCTATTAAATAAAAAATACATAAGGGAAACAAATTTTTAAAAAATCAAAGAATTAAAAATTTGGACAAAAATAAGCGATTTTTTTTAATATCTTAAAAAAAACTATTAAAATTTAAATTTATTTTAAAAATAAAAATTTTTTAAATTATGTAAATTACTAATAAGATTTTGCCATTTTTTTCTTTAAAAAAAATTTTTAATAAATGAAAATTCCAAAAATATTGGAATAAAAAAAAACAAACTTAAAATCTTCATTATTTTATTTTTTCTACTTAAATTTTTGAATTTGTATGAATAAGTATTACCTAAGTTATTAACTAAGCAATTAATTAATTTCGATTGTAAAATTAAATTTTATTTTCATATTTTTTCATCTTATTTATCAGAAAAAAATTATAATATACCTACTACAAAATTTTCTGTTTTTTTATTTGAAAAAGTATGAACAACCTACGAAAATAAGTTAATAAAAAAATAAAAATAAATTAAAATTTAATTAATTTAAATAACATTAAAAGCAAAAAAAGTTGCACAAAATTTTTTATTTGGAGTGTGAAAAATCTTTTTAAATTACACAAGAGTCTTTATTTTTTAATTTCTCAAAGTTTTTTACAAATAAAAACACAATTTTTTTTTTCGCGACTAAGAAGACTGTCTTCCTTCGCCTGACGTAGAACAAGAGTTCGAAACTAGTCGCGAAATAAAAAATTTTAAAAATAAAAATTCTGTGTTTTTATTTGTAAAAAATTTTGAGAAATTTAAAAATAAATAAAGACTCTTTTTTGTAAAAAAAAATAATTATTTTTTAAATTAAATTAAAATTAAATTAAATATTTTTAATTTATTTTGATTAATTTTTTCTAATTTATAAATTTTAATAAGGTGAATTTAAAAATAAAGCAAAATAGCTCAAAAATCAAAAATTAAATTAAAATTTAAAATTAATTAACTTTTTTTATTTAAATAAAATATTATTTTTTTCTACTTTTTATTGGAAATGCTTAGATAATTATTTTTTTTTTTTTTTGAAAAAATTCTAAAAATAGAGTAATACCTATTCTCTTTCAATAAAATCTCATTTCACTGCTTTTTCTCTGCCAAATGATGTGATCTACTGTCCTCCAGCCGTATAAATTTCACTATTTTTTTCAATCAAAAACACTCAAACGAGATATTTTTAACGAGATTGCAAACAACAGACTCATGCCAGCGGATATTTTTCGTCTGCCATAGAAAAATTAATATTTTTAAAAGCATTCCGTTAATAACCTGAAGATAAATCTGCGTTTTAATGCTTTTATCTCCACTTTATTATTTTCTATTTTTTCTGCTCTGTTCGCAGAAAACGAAGCCGAAAACCATTTGAAATTAAAATTACTCGTTTTTGTTTTTTCGTTAAAATTAAGTTAACTTGAAATTATGCTAAAATATTTTCCAACCTTTTAATTCAGTTTTTGTGAAATTTAATCTTTTTTTTCCATGATAACGTTATTTTTTTTTATTTGATTTTTTTCAACGATAAACACTCAATAAACGTTTTTTGCGTTGCCTGAAGGTTGTTTCGTTGTTGTATATCCGGATTTCTCACCGGATCATATGCCGATTTCTGCCATAAATTTATAAGCAGCCGACATTAATATCTTTTCAATAATTTATACGGTGAGCGATAAGACGGTTTGGCGAGAAGCTGTGCCATAACAAAAGATGTCGACATGAAAAAAAAAAAGAAATTTTTCCCATGTGATGCGCTGAGTGTGTCGAACACACTTCTATCGCATGACAAAGGGAAGTCATGTCAGAAGTTGAAGTATGAGCGTGTTTGTGTGAAAAGTAAACATCTTCTTTATGTAGTCCTCTCTTTCTTAATAAATAAATGAAAAGACGAGTGTTTTGTATTCAGGTCGAATAAAATTTCTTATCCTTCAAGAAGTTTTGTATCACACAAAATACATTTTTTTAAAGTAAAAGTCGAGAAAAAAATGAAAATTTTATGAGCTCTATAAAAACTTTTCTTCTTTTTATTGATAGGAACGTGATTTGAACCGTTTATGTCTAGGTTTTTCTTGCTTTCTTGAAGGTTGAAGTAAATTGTGATAAAAAGAAGAAACAAAAAGAAACTTTTTTTTTCCTCTCCAGACGATAATAATAATAATAACTCGAACGTTAATTATCAATTTTGCCGAAGAACAAAGAGAAGAGACTTCAAGTGCTTTCTTGGCAACAGTTACGAGGAGAAAATATGAAAACTCGAACGTAAACAACAACAACAGACTGTTTGATGATAATAATTTTCAAAGTTGCTGGGTTACGATGCTGTTCAAAAGATAATCATTAAATAATTACATTAAAAAGCTTCAAACTGAGACGATTTTAAAATGAATCAAAGATTATCTATAATGATTTATGTGTTTGAGATAAAATTATCTTATTATTCGGTAACGGCGTCACTTGACAAATAAGTCATAAACCGATCAAAAACAAAGATAAGAGCAGTGTGGGAAATAAATAGATTTTAGTTGCCAAGTATTTGTTTGAATTTTACAAGTATGTAATTTATCTAGAGATATTATGTAATTTAAAAGATAATTTTCACGTAATGTAAATTTTATTAAATATTTTAATTTTTTGTCTCTTTAGAAAATTAGTTGAATTAGTTGAAATTAAAAAATTTAGGATTAGAAAATTACTTAAGAAAAAAATAATTTTATTTAAACATTAAATCAAACTTGATCAAAAACTAATTAAATCAAAGCAAAAAAAGAAATAAAAGATTCTGAATTAATTAAATAAATTCAAATAAAAAATTAAAAACAAAATACATTAAAATAAATTATTATGAAATTTAATTGAATTTTATTATGAAATTAATTCGTAAAAATTAAATTGAAATTTTGGAAAATAAAAAATAAATTATTAATAATTAAAATTATAATTACCTAAATTAAAATAAAATTAATTATTTAAAAAAAATATTTAAAAATGTCATTTATGAAAAAATTAAAGATCTTAGCAAAGACATAAAATTTTATGAAAAAAATAATTCTATAATTATTTATTTATTTAATAATTTTTTTTAAAATAATTTTTCTATATTTTCTTAAACAATTTAATAATAAAAATTAAATTTTCTAAATATTTTAAAATATTTTTCTCAACTTGACTTTTATTTTAAAATTTTATTTATTTTTATATTTTATTTTATTTAATTTATTTTATTTTAAAAAGAATAAATTCATGCCAAAATGTAAAATTTTTATTTAAAAAAAAAATTTATTTCAGCGATTTTTTTGCAATTCAGTAAAAATATTAAGGTTTTCCACTCACAAATTCTAAAAAAACCCACACCCACTAAAAAACAAATAAATCCAACCAAAGCACATTGATTTGGAATAAATTTGCTGTTATTCCTCTAATACGCCACTCAATCCTCATCACGAATTATCCGAACAGAAAAAGCAAATATTATTGTCTGCAATTTGGTATTTGTCGTGCAATGCCCCTCGGTATAATATTCTCCCATTTTTCTGTGTTTTTTTTGTGCTACTCTCTCTCGTCATCAGAGCTATTTCAATTTTTCGTCATTTATTATTATGGTCGTGTTTGTACTCGTTCGCATTTTCCGCCTATAGTCTCGGATGTTTTTTTTTCTAAACGAGAAGGCAGCAAAAAAAAATGATTTGTTATACTTCTGAGAATAATACTCTCGCTATTTGTTGTTATTTTTCGCTCGGTTCGACTCAAATTAGACAAAATTTCATCATAAAAACAAATATTGCGAACAAATTTGGAGTCAAAGTCAAACAAATTGATGAAGTGCCAAATTAGCGAGAAAGTCAAGTCAACAATTGGAGAAAAATTTTTTTATGAATTTTTCATTGGACGTCATTTATTGACACCTGAAGAGCAATTTTCATGATGAAAAACAAACAAGTCCACCTCATTTGAGCCGAACGGACGAAATATTGACAAAAAATCAATTACCTGTCGAGTGTCTCTTGTTACACGAAATTTCCTCATAAAAGTGTCTCTTTTTTGTTTGATTCGGAAAAAAGTAGTGGAAATGTGAGAGAATAATCGAATAAAAAGGTAACGGGAAGAAAATCGAGCGATAAAAAAAAACTCAAGTTCAGTAAATATTTGAACGGGAACAAGACAAAGCACTTTAATGTCGTTGTCACCTACAAGAGTTTCGTCATTTTTTTCGAAGTACAAAGAAAAAAAGAAGAAGAAAAATACACAAAAAAAAATCTTCATTGGCATTGTTGTCTCTTTCTGCTTACTACTTACGATACTTACTTAAACATCATCCTTTTTTTGTCGGTATTTTATGGCATTTAACGTTCACACCCGACTCATATAATTTATTTTTGCGACGTGCAAATAACGAGACGAGGGGAATTAGCAACACCATTCGCATCGCGCAGCCACCACGAACAACAAACTTCAGTTTATTATCAACTTGTTTCTCTCACTTTTATTTTGTTCTTCTTTTATTTTTCCATCCTAACGCACGACGATGCTGCGGTGGCAGCGACAAGGTATAGGTTAGTTAATAATAATAACTTAACGAGCATCGAAGCGTGTGTGTCTTTATTATTAGAAAATGAGATCGGCGCGCTAGGTAGCTATGGAAATATGATGCGGTTACATTTTTTTCTCCCATAAAAAATTAATGAAGTGGAAAATTAACACCGTTACAATATTTTTTTTTATGTGTTTATATTTAGAATTATATTTGCAGGTGTATCAGTTAAATGGCAGCAAAAAATATTGATCATCGATTTTTATTACGAAGAGGAGTCATTTTGTCTCAGAGTCATGAAAAAACTTTTTCTTAAGAAAGATTCCATAAAATGTGTAATCAACTATAATAAAAAAGAAACTAGAAAAGTAGAAACCAACAAAAAAAGAAAGAAAGACGAGAAAATGAATTTCCGTTTTTTTCTTGTCTCGTAACAAAGTTTGTGGAAGTTTAAGACTATGAAAAAAAGCAAAAAATCTTTCTTTGTAAATGAAACCAACTTAAAGATTTTTATTTTAAAAAAATGAAGTATTTTAGAATTTTTAATATCAAAATACGTCAAAAAATTTTAAAATATTAAAAAAAATCATAGAAAATTTTTAGAATTGAGTTAATCGAAGGAAAGTAAAAAAAATTACGAAAAATTTTTTAGTTAATTTTTAATTATTTTTTTTTGTATTTTTCTTTTGCTTTGTTATTTAATTAAGAATACATTCAGAAAACCCTTGTTTTAGAAGTAGCTTCAAAACCTTAAAATTATGGGCAAAAAAAAAATTAACAAAAATTATGCCAAAAGTTTTTCGATTTTTAAACTTAATTAATTAAGCAAAACCCTTAGTTTTTTAAAATTCAAATATTTTTAAAAAAATTTAAAAATAATGCTAATTTTTTTATTTTTCAGCTAATTTTACTATTATTTAAAAAAAAATTTTTTCTTTAATTTTTTAAAAACAATTTGTAAATAAATAAATCGCAAATCATTTTACTTGAATTCTTTTAATTTAAAAATTATTTCAGTGAAAAAAATTTTTAAAACAAAATTTCCTCATTTTAAACATTAATAGTTTTCTAAAATCCCACGGATTTTAGACATTTTTTAGTGCATTTGGGTATATTCAAGTACCTCACTAAAAATACATAAAAACACTTTGGTTCGTTCTAGAATTATAAATTTAGGTTTTTTGGACTACTTTAGGCCTAACTAATACAAAACCTCCTATTAGAAAAATATTTTGTTTTTAAATCTTAGTTAAAAATATTTAATTTCACGATCTTACAAGAAAGAAAATAATTTATATCCTCATCAAATGTCAAAAACTATAAATCTATTAATTTTAATTTAGAAATAAAATAAGATTCTTTCATTTATCTTGTTCCTTCGAGAAATCAAAAGTACATGCAAACATTAATTCTTGATTTATTGATAAGAAAGTGTCACAAAAGTCAATTGAAAGCACTTTAGAACTCGAGAAACAAACAGAGAAATCACTTAAAATATCACCTGAGATCAATAGTACAGCAAAAAAAAAGTTTTTTTCTGTATTCTTTGCACTTGTACTCCCTTATTGCATCGCAAATTCAAAATGTCTGTTCAACTTAATAGTATAGTATATCGAACAAGTTCAAATAAATCTACCTCGTGTTCCGTATCGAGCATGGCTTCATTTGCAAATAAATACACTTCTGACACTTATGATACATCCCCCAAGTAAATCTTTGTTGCGAACGTGCAGGCTTCCCTGCATCGCATTCAGTCTCTTACAAAGAGATAAATTTCTCTGTTTATCCTTCTTGTTTAGAGATTTTATCGCAATCAAGCTACGATACGACAATTCTGCGGCAATTTCCCATAGCAAAAGAGAAATAGTTTGTTTAGTCAATAACATTTTACATTTATACCTTTACTTTACTTTACCTCTACCACGACAATACATCGTTATTCCCCCTGAGCTTTGTGTGTGTGTTTACCGTTCGCCTGAAATTTATCTGTTTGTTTATTTCGTTAGTTTTTCCCGTCGTTCGTGTTTTTGGAATTTGTTTGCTAGTCGGATGAGGTATTTGGCATGAAAAATTGCTCGCAAACTCATTTTGTGTCTAGTTCTGTTCTGCGGTTCTAGGCAACAACGAGATGATTGATTCTCGAGACAAGATACAACCCACGTCGTTTGATTCAAAGCTCTTTGTCTGAATTTCATTAAAATTTTGCAAGAGTAAATTTTTTTTCGTAGACGAAAATTTTCTCTGCAGTACCAATGACCGACCGCATTAAAAGTAAATAACTTTCTAGGAATCCTTTCAAATTGAATTTTCCTCTGCTTTTCTAGTATTTTTCGAATTGCTAATAATATGCTGGCGAACAACCCACACACACACACCTGACCTACAACTCGGGTCACTGTATTATAGTGCTTTACAAGCAAAACGATAATTTAATACATGAGATCGTTCAGAGTGCCCAGCGGAGTGAAAAGGGTTGAATTTAACAAATTTTTGCATAATATCAAAGGTCATAAGACTTTTTAAAATATGTAATGTCATATTAATTTTTCATTTAAATTTCCAAAACATTTTTCACAATTTTTGGTACTGAAGGTCTTCTAAGAGATTTTACGAGCAAATTACGACATAGCTTAAAAAGATTCGTTGAACAAAACTTTAGTTATTTCGTTACAAAATATGTATATATGAGACCGCGGTGGAAGCCGGCTATCCAATATACTACAAAATATGTTGTAAAGTATGAATTTTTGTAGTACCTAATAATGCAAAATTTTTAAAAATAAAATTTTAAAGTTGGAAAGAATTATGACATATACACAGAACTCAAACCCATTAAGAAGCTTCTAGGAAATCACTAGGCCCTGTGGTCTTAGGGTCTTTGTATAAAAACAAGCAATTGATACTTTGACCAAATACATGACTTTTGTTTCATCAAGGCTTTCCTTAAACATTTCAATATGAAACTTGACTTTCAATGCGAGTGGATGTAAAATTCAATGTCAAAACTCTCCATTTACATTAATTCTTAAAAATTATAAATAAGGAAAAATTAGTGTAATCACAAATGGGCTTCGACAACGAGTATATCAATGGATGGACTGAACGTGATGATTTTGAAGCAGTCGAGCCTAAGGAGTTAAGGAATTAAGTAGGAGTTAAGGAGTACACCCAGTACTCTGTTCTTCTTTCGCTATCATCTTGTCTTTCAAGATACCACCATCTTGTGCCGAAATCCCAAAATCCGAAGACATTACTTCCGGCTTTTCAAGTTGGCACTTACTTTAATTGATAATGAGTCTGTTGATGTTTTCCTTTTAAAATCCATAGGTTGCTTCAAAGGACACAAACCATTTCTTAAAAAGTCAAAATCTGAAAACAAACAAATTTAACTCATTAAGATGTAAAATTGACCTCTTTTTGATTCGTAGAGTTTGCACACATTGACTCTATTATACAAAAGCTGTGAATTTTTTTGTGTTGTGTTGCCTTTGCTTGACTTGAATGAATGAATGAACAACGATGACACTTTTTATGATGCTGTTTTCATAGAAAAATCTGCAGGACATTTTTTTTTTAAATAACGATGACAACAACAAAAACATCAACAAATGGAGCTGGACAAATGTGAATGACTATCAATCTCACTTTTTGTGTCGCTCAGCTGCGCGTTGTCGTCAATAATATTTGATGGACAGGACACAAAAAGAACTTTTATTTTTAACTCGCTCTTGTTTTCAATAAATATCGTTCGAAGGAAAAAAAAAGCATCAATCAAATCCCACTTAATGCTCTTTCGAGCAACATTTTGTTGTTTTTGGCGTAATTTCCATTAAAGTAATCCTCGGGACCGTCGTGAAAAATTACGGAGAGCGTCGTAAAAGGTAAACGACGAAAAAAGGGACTCACTCTCGAATATCTTAATTTAGTGATTTATTGTTTACGTACCTTTTTTGTCGCATTCGATTTTCGTTGCCAAGAGCTTTTAAGGGAAAATGTTTGTTTTGAATAGCGGTCCGTAATTTTTTACAAATTAAGTGAACAAAGTGTTGAGTTGATGGCATCAGCAGGATAGTTTAAATGTCAATAAAAAATAGGCAAAAATAAATGGTCAAGGACAGTTTTTGATGTGATAATAAAATGAATACGATCAAAAGCTTCTTTGTAGCTTGTGACGAATATGAAAAGGACAAATTTTGTTACAATTCTCGAAAACTGAACTGATTTTTGTTGAAATTTACATTTTTCCAATTTTTACGAAAAAAAAAAATATTTTAAAAAGTTTTGACAGCAAAAAAATGTTAAGTGTCTATTTTCACCTAAATAAATATCATTTTCGTAGTCAAAAAAATTAAAAATATAAATAAAATTTTAATCCCAATTTTTTTGTTTTTTTTTAATATTTAAAAATAAAATAAAAAAAATTAATTAAATAAAAAAAATAAATTTTTAAACATTTTTTGAATATTAAATATAAAAAGCAAATTAAAAATAATTTTTTTGCACAATTTTGGTATTTTTTTAAATTTAATTTTGAAATGATTTTCCTTAAATATTTTGTTTTATGCTAATTTAATTTAAAAAATTTAATCTTTAATTTTAATTAACATTATTTTTAATTTTATTTTAAAAATTGTACTTTAAAAAAATTTTTTTTTTTTTTTTCATTTTTCATATTACAAAAGTTTTTTTTAACTTTTTGGATAAAGTTTGATTTGAGAAAAAAAATCTGATAAAATTCAATGATATTTTTGTTAAATCTCAAATTCTTGATTTCACATCTGATTGAGACATCAAATTACACACAATATTTTTCGATTTTCCATAAAAAATCCAAGCATGAAATTCAATATCACACACCACGCAAAATATATCGATCACATGTTTTTTATCTGATCAAATTTTCAATTTAAAATGAAACAATAAAGCTTTTCACGTGCATCACAAAGAGCGAGAGAGCGAACCTGCAACCAGAACTCCTTTTCATAAAAAATAATAATAAAATACTGCAAACATGGTTTTCAATTTCACCTCATCACATGCATTGTTTTTGCAATTTCATCGTTATGCGAATGCAGCAAATAATACAACACACTTGTGGTTATGTCACTTTTGTTACAAAAGCTTTCTCTGTTTACCGCTTCTGTGTCGCACACGAGAAATGCATGTCAAAGGTTATTAAAATTGCCAATTTAGCACAAGCATTCCCGCATTTTCTCTCGCTCTTGTTTGTTAATAACCTTCTTCTGCGAACATGTAAAATTGTTACAATGTCTCCCTTTCCACAAATTTCCATCAAGCGCTCGTGACGCTGGCATGTCATCACCAATGAACGACGTCGTTGTTTTGTCGTCATTCTCGGTTGCGACGAGAAATATACAAGCATTTAACATCTAATAAAGTAATTTAAGGCATATGTTGTGTCACGACATGCAGCGAGTGTCGTTTTTGCGTGTCACGCTGTTTGCTCGGATGTTGACTCAAAACACGAGGAAAGCAGGACAGAAGTTAATAAACGGACGTTTTTTTTTTTTTTTTGTAGCATTATAAATCAAAATGTCATGCTGGAGGCACTTTCATCGTTCAATAAAAAGAAATGTTCGGACCGGGTTCAATGGAATGTTTCTTAGAAGAAAAAAATGTATGCCGAAGTGTGTGATGTAAAATGTGGGTGAAATGTTTCTTTTGTGCCCTTGTTATTGTTATGATATTAATAAAAACGATGAAAAAAAGTTCAGTTACTATAAAAGTAATTCTTTGTCCCAGAAGATATTTTTTTTCGAAGTTGACGAGCAAAATTACTCAATTTCGTCTCAATTTGACGACTTTGTTCATTTTTTTTAAATTTTTTTAAAACCTTTTATGCTGCATTTCGGAAAATTCGTATTTTTTTTAATTTAATTTTTATAGAAAGTATAAAAGTATGTATTTTAAAGTATGTAAAATAATTTAAGAAGTTTAAAAAAAGGCGAATGAATGAATCTTAATTAATCTAAAAAACTAATAAAAATAGAAAAAACTTTAAAAAGCGTAATATCCTAAAAATTTTCAAGATTTTTTTAAATTGATTATTTAGTCAAAACTAAGAAATTTTGATACTATTTTAAAAAGAAAAATGATAAAATTAATTTAAAATTTTCTATTTTCATTTAAAAATATTAAATCTATTTTTATTATTATTAATGTTATTTAAAATTATTTATTAATCATTATTTATAAAAATAAGGATAATATCTCATAATTTAATTTTTTACTAACATTTAAAAATAAATTTTTAAAAATTTTAAGCATTTTAAAAAAAAATAAATTTAAAAATTTACCAAAAATTTAATTTTATTGCATTGTTATTTAAAAATTAAAATAAATTTAAAAATCGATCATATTTAATTGTAACAAAAAATTTTTTTTTCAATTTCTGAATTTTTCAAAAGGAATAAAATTTGAAATTAATTAAAAATTTAATAAAATCGATGAAAAAATTTTTAAAAAATTTGTATGAAGTTTTGACGTCAAAAAAAATAAAAATACGATCAAATTTATCGTCAACTGCAGTGACCGTAGGTACTATCTATTACGGCCTCTTATATCAAAACTATTTAACTCACATCAAAAACCTTTTTTTTTCCTTTTACAAACATTTGGCTCAGCTGTCAATTTACTAACAACTCGCATGTCATAACACATGACGACATGTTCACAAAGAAAAAAAACTTTTATGACGGAAAATTTCTTTTTAAGTGATTGGTTTCTGTTAAAAACCCATCACATTATCAGCCTTTTCGTGATTATTACCAGGCAAAAAATATGTGACAAAAGCGGAAGTAATAAAAAAATGTGCGAGGCGAAAAGGCGTTTTCGAAGTTTATTTAACGGCGTTGATTTTATGTGTGTGTGACTCACTTTCCGCTTGATGATTGATTGGCTTTCAACGCCGAGACATAAATCAAGCTGTGACAAATTTAAAAGGGACACATAAACTGCTCGAGACACTAAATCACTAAAAAACGTCCGTTGAATAAATGGGTTAAATGACGACAAAATTTTATATGGAAAGTCTGCAGGATTTATGCGAAAAATCTTTCACAAGAATTCAAGATTTTCATGTGTAAGCCTGGCTTTGCATAATTTCCTAGAAATCTCATCGAAAACACGTAACACCATCCTTTCATCCTTGTCAAATTTTGATTTTAAGCATGCTTGACGTAACTGAAGGGCCTTCAGCATTCGATAAATCATTAAATATTGCATCCTTTTCACCTACAAAAAAAAAAAACAATACAACGTGAAAAAAAAACATAATTCCATCAATGACACACACACAACAAAAATGAAAAATTTTTCGGAACACTTTTCAACGTGGTGCTGAAAAACGAAAAAAAATGATTTATGGCAAAAAACTTGCCGTCATTTATCATCTCTGGCACGCACAGCTATCACATACAAAAATGCCCGAGTAATTAATTTTATTGAAAAAAAAAAAAATATTTTAAAAAGAATTTTTTTAAAAAATAATCAGGATAATAACCAATTATCGGCTACAATCCAATGAATGTTGAAATTAAAAATATTTTAATAAGTAAAACTTTTTTTTTTGCCTCATAATCATCATCATAATAATAATTCATGAATAATAAAATGATAATTAAAAACTGTTTCAAAGAAAAATAATGAAAGTGGTTTCATAATCTTGTCGCATTTGTCGTTTGTTGCCAGCGTGAAGTGATAATGAATTAAATTAAAAAAGAAAGAAAAAAAAAACAATTAAATGGAAAGTTTTCGAAGTCAGAAAATCGATTATGACAATTTTAATGAATGAAATAAATGTGAATGAAATGAAAAGAGAAAAAAACAAAAAAATGAGGAGTGGAGTTAAGAGAGACGATAATTTGCAGTTAGATTTCGTTTCTATATTTTTGTGGGTTTCTTTGAAATAATTTTGGTAAAAAAATTAAACTTGTTGAGATTTTATTAAAAATTTGGATTTTTTTTTCAAATCAAGAGATGAATTTTATGTATCTTATTTTTATGAAAAATTAAATTAAAAAAATAAAAATTTTCTGTTTTTTTTTAAATTAATTAAATTTTTTAAACTATTAGATTGACATTTTTTAGTTTTATTGAATTATTTGATTTTTTTTGTTAAAATTTATAAAATAATATCCGGTCAGATTAAATTAAGTAAAATAAAAAAAAATGAACGTTTCTATTAAATAATTGAAGAAATTAATTTTAATTAAAATTTTATTTATTTTTAATTTTATTTCTTAATTTTAAATAAAAATAAATGAAGTTAATTAATTTATTTATAAAGTAATAGTTAAAAAAATTAATATTATTTTTGTTTAATTTAAGTTTCATTTAAAAAAATAAACCTTTCTGAAATTGAGTAAAATAGTAAAATTAGGCTTACTTTTATAAATTTATTCATTAAAAAAATCATAAAAATTTTCAGAAAAAAATGGTCACTTTGCTCATAAAATTGACATAAATCATTATGAAAACACTCAAGTAAGATTTATTTTATTGAAACGACACAAAATTGCTCAAACACCAACACAAAGTCAATCCGAAAATGACTTGAAACAACATTCATATGTTCCAAAAGTGACAAAGCACCAAAGCAAAGCCACTAACAAGCAATTTATTTGTCTTTATTATCCTCTTCCTTCTTTCCTTTGTCGCTTTGTTATTTGTGGTTCGTCGCAAATTTCGGATTCAAATACAAAATGCAATAAATCAGAGCAACGATTGCCACAGTAACAAAAAAATTTTGAGCAAGACAAGATTTTTTTTCTGCAAGACCTTCAAACAGATCAAAATCAATTGTGAAAAGAAAAGAAAATTATGTGTTTACTTTTATCTCGTTTTCCGTCTTTTGATCATCTCATCTCATCAAAATAAATACCCAAGTACGAAAGAAAAAAAGATAGTAGGCCAAATCTTTGACAGATAACAAACAAGAAAAATCTTTTGATCAATGAAGATGATAAAAGAGAAATGGGAAAATAAACATTATTTTTGTGTTCTGTGAAGAAAAAAAAAAGTTTCACGAGCGTTGTTATGTGAGAAAATAATTGAAATAAGCATCTGTTCCGTTTTAATTAACCTGATTGCCCGTTGGAACAAATAAATAAACTTTTTTCTCTCTCATTATTTTCAGATTATTGATTCCGTAATGTAAAAAGGATTCAACGAGCAACACAAAATTTTTAGACGTATTTCTAGTCTAAGTTGTTGAACCAAATGAAATTTTTGTAAAAAAAAAACGTAGAATTGTAAATCAAAGTAAAAACACAAAATTTCAATTTATCTAGTGAAAGTCGGCGAAACCAATAAAAAAAGCAAAAAAAAAAATGTCGTCACGTTCCAAAGAACGAGTAACGGCTGTTATTCGAAAAATTTTCCGTAGTCCTGGTGCCAATAGCAAAAATAAGACAAATGGCAATACGACAAACACCACAACAACAACAACAACAAATTCCACTAATAACAATAAGACTCCCGATGATAATGCCGGCGTTGTGGATGCATCTGCTGCCGTTGCCAAATCAATAAATGATAATAATAATTCGTCATCGAATGCGAATAACGCCAACACCAACAACGGTAATGGTCCCCCTAGTAGTAATAATAACAATAATAACGGCATTGTGGCGAATAGTCCTGGCAAACGACTCAGATGGTAAGTAAAAGTAGCTGTCATTATTTTTATGTAAATTGGAGTTAACTTTTTTCATTATCGCATTTTAAATTTGTTTTGAAAAGATGCGATTTTGTGCTGACAAGTGAAGTTTTGTGAAAGTTCATGGAAAACTGGAGAAAATTTGTGGAAAAAATTTGAAAAACCTCGGAAAATTCTTACAAATTTTGACAATCATGACTTTTTTTGGCAGTCTCGTGAGCAATGTACTAAAAATTTATGGAAAAAATTTCAGAAAAATTTTGGGAAACTCCGGAAAATTCGTATAAAATTAGAAAAGCATTTTAAATTTTAAATCAGAACGTTTTTCCAAAACTTTCGTAAAAAATGCAGAAACTCGAAAATTCTATTTTCGGATAATCTCAGGAAGCCCTGGAAAATTTGAGGAAAATTGTCGGAAAAATTCGGAAAATTCTTAAAAAATTTGCAAACTGACAAATTTTTAAAATTTTTACATTTTCGAGGCAGTCCTGTTACAAGTTTGTATAAATTCGTGAAAACTATGGAAAAATTCGAAAAACCACGGGAAACTTTGGAAAAAAAGAAAATTAAAAAAAATTAGAACAGCATTATGACTTGATGAAAAACGTAAAATTTGAATACATTTTCGGTTAATCATGTGAATCCCGGAAAATTTAAGTAAAATTCTCGGAAAAATTCAGAAAACTCTTGAAAAATAGACAAATTTACAAAATATTCAAAAAATATGAAAAACTTGGAAAATTATTGGAAAAATTCAAATATTTTAAAATGCAGTTAAGCTGTTAATTTTAAAACGAATACTTTGTTTTAATCTCATTTTACTTTTTGCTGTGAGAATACTACAAATGGCCTCTTGTGTGATATCAGTGTGAAGCAAAAGTTTGTCCTGATTTGTCTAGATGGGATGTAAATGGAATGTAAACAAACGAACAAAACAAGAGATTGTTAAAAAAGTTTCATTATTCAATTACCTTTTTTCTCCATTGTTTGTTTTTTTACTCACTTTTTTGTTTGTTTTTCTTTCAAGGACGTTATTCTTTCTTTTCATTTATTTTTTTTTACATCCATCACTTTACACAAAAAAAAACTACATCTTTACTACAGGAGACAAGTTAATTTCCTCAATTTCGTGTCCAAGCTCAGGTGTTTTATTGTTCGTAACTTTACAAAAGTTTTACGTCATTCGGAACACAATTTAAATTAACGAACGTTCGTCGTTTCAGGAAAGGCAAAAGAATGACATTTTCAGTCAATTTTTCAATGTAATCAAATTTAAATGAACTTCAACGGCAGTAATACTCAAGTACTTGACGATAAAATGAAAATGTAAGAAGTTCACTCGTTAAATTGTTACGACAACAATTTATACGAGTTTTTTTTTCTTGCTGTTGGAAAATTTATTAATTGAGTTTTCCGCTTTTTATCCACTCTCTGGGTACTGTTGCTTTTGCTCTTGAACAAATTGTTTCACAAATTTCGTTTAAAAGTTCATTTAGGATTTTTCTAATTGAAATTTTTCGTAACAAGTTTTACAGAATTTGTATTTAATAAAATTTTTTGTAAGTTATTTGATATGTATGCTACTTTTTGTATGAAAGTTGATGCAAAACACCCGGTAAGCTTGAAATATCCGTTACACGAAAAAATAAAAATAGAAATGTTGAAGTTTTCAAAAATAATTCAAATATTAAAAAAATAAAAAAATTTGAACAACTAGAATTCAAGTTTTTTTTCATCAAAAGATTTTTTTGACTTCAAATTAAAAAAAAAAATTCCAAAATTTTTATTTTTAACGTATACTGTATTTTTTTTTTGGCTTTGTTTTGTTATTTTATTTTATTTTTTTTAACTTTTTATTTGTTATTTTTTATATTTAATACTTCGATAAAATAATAAGTTTAAATAATTTGACTATGAGTGAAAAAAATGAATAAAAAACATAAAAAAAATTAAAAAATAAACTAAAGTGTTTTTATCAATTTTACAAACATTTAAAAAAAATAACTTTTCAGTGAAAAAAAAAACATAAAAATAAATTAAAAAATGCCAAATCAATAAAAATATTTCTAAAGTGAAACTTTTAAATTTTATTCCAAGTTTGTTTTTATCAATTTTACAAACAAATAATAAAAAAACCAAAACAAAATAAAAATATAACAAATATTTGCGTATCTGTTTCATTACTCTAAATTTTGTAAATTGAAAATAAATCTGGTGCCATAGTCTAGAAGACGTTCACCTTTAAAGTTTACATACAATTTGTCGAAGTCAAACTGAACAAACATTTGATATATCGTCTAGTTTTTCTAGAAATTCCTGAACAACACTTGAAAAAACATTTTTTTAAGACTGTTCTTTAGTTTTTATTCTATTTTAATTGAAAAAAAAAATAATTTTTTCTCAATGAAAATGTGAAAAAAAAAAATTTGTTAAGAAACTTCTCATTAGTAAAGAAAATTACGCTTTTGTATGTTTCAAGACTTACTTGTAATCGTTTTGTGCCAAAATCATAAAGCTTTTGTTGTTTTGAAATTTATTTTTAATTACAAAAAATATCTTGGCAACAAAGAGAAATTATTTATGTGAAAATCCATTTTCCTCCTGTTCTTGTAATTTTCCGTATTTGCTCTTTCTAAAAGCACCACTTACAAAAAGTACACACAAATCCATTTACAAAATTAAATCATATCACAAACAAATGTTACTAACTGCTGTTTATTTCCTCCTCCTGTGTGTGTTTCTTCCTTTTTTCCCTGTCCGGGGCTCCACTTTAAAAACGTTTCAATATTCATCTACTTAAATCTGTTTTTTACTTGATATAATTAAAACTTCAACGAGCCTCTCGTAAACACGGCTTGGATGCAAAATAAATAAAAACGGGTGAAAATATGGAAAATTAATAAGCAAAACCACTGCAAGTGTAATTAAAAAACAACTGAAGTAGAAAGTTCTCTGAAACATTTCTTCGTAAGCGAATAAGCGACCGTCGTAATTTTATTTTAATGCACTTACAAAGCGAAACTCACGTCGTTGCTTCTCCTCCTCCTCGGGCTTAAATGTAAATTTTTATAATTTCCATGTGTACGTGCGGTTGGATGGCAAGAACGAAGAACGAAGCGGAGCAGATGAAACATGCACCTCTCATCTCCTCATAATAATGCTGATGATGTTGTTATTTTAAAATGTTTTTCTTCGACAAGGGATTTCGTGCGAGAGAGAGAACAAGTAGTTTGGCGATGTGTGTCGTCTGTGATCTATCCTCGAGGAATAATAATGACGAAGCACAAAAGCTTTTTATTTTTGGCACAAGTGCATAATATTGTTGTCTCGTAAGCTCGCACGGCGTCAGTGCAAAAGGATGAATGCGAGGATAATGAAAGAAAAAAATCGATATTTTCACAAAAAAATGACAAATTGAGGTTATTTGTTATATATTTTTTTTTGCTCTTGGAGCAGTGTGGATGGATGAAAAATGGGGTGAATGTCAAATGCGTGAGATGACTCAATATTTTTTGTGAGATAAAAAAAATTATTTTTATTTTATTTTCATTAGTTTTAGTGAAAATAACCAGACGTCTCCACTGATAAATATTTTTATTGCAATTTTGTAAAATTTTTGTGTTTTTTTTTTTGGAAAAAAAAATTAAAAAAAATAATTTGATATATTTTTAAATTTTTTTTTTCATAAAAATTTAATGAAAAAATTGGAAAAATTTAAAACAATATCTGTTGAACTTAATATAAAAAAATAATTATAAATAAATTTTAAATAAATAATAAAATAAATAAATAAATAATTATAATAATAAATAAATTTAATGAAAAATACGAACGTATTTCAAAATTAGTGTAAAATTCAAATTAATGCCAAAAATTTTTCGTTTGCTTATTTTTAATGGGTTAAGTAAAAATCTCAGTCTTTTTAAAATCAGAAGAACTTTTAACATTTGATAAAAGCTTTTATTTTAAAAGTTTTTTTTTATTTTTCATCCAGTATTTTTTAATTTTACAAAATATTTTAAAATTTTATTTAATAAATTAAAAAATTCTTCGACAAATTTTTAATTAAATTTTTATTAATTTTTTTTTTGTTTTTCTTATTCTTATTCTAAGATCAGTTTTCTGATTTGATTTATTTATTTTAACTGGTTTCCTATTCCAAAAACTATATTTAATAAAAAAATCCACAAACCGTTATCTTAAAAAAATCTAGAAAATTTCCGCCCCCACAATTATGTTACCCGAAAAAAACACATTTTATGTTCTTCCGAACAGAAATTATTGAAAAAATATACCAAAATACCTTTTTTGTGTTTTCCTCTTCATTGCTTGACGTCACAACAAGACATTAACATAAGTACAGGACGACACCCGCACACGATGATTTTCAATGTCGAAAAGCGTAAAAAGGGAAAAAATTCATTCATTCAAGTGATTGTTTTTCTGAGTGATGTCCTGCGTTCCATTAGACGGAAAACCGAAGCAAGAGCATGGGAATCGCATGCGGTTTTGTTAAATTTGATTGTTATTGTACAAATCCCCCATAACTCGTGTACGTATCAAAAAGTAGACTGATTGAATGCCTCGTTAGCTTTGAAAACACGTCCGGGTAGTTTGGGCTCCTACGACTTTTATTTTTGTTGTATCTAAGCCGCAGATAAGAGCCTAAAAATAGAAATCTATCGTATTTGTCTTGTTTCGATGTGAATGAATATATCTTTTATGAGTGAATGAACATTTTCGGAGAATGATTTACATTTTGATTTGGGAAAACTATGGCTTCTGTGCGGGAAACGAGGATCCGAACGTGGGTGGTGTCATTTTTATTGCTGTACAACGAGTGATTTAGAGAAGATATAGACAAAGCCGCTCTAAGATAAAACTATCATTATTTCTACTTTATTTTTATTTCATTCGGTTTGATTGTGAAAAATGTGTAGTATGACGTCGTTTCTGCTTCTTCAACTTCCTTTCCAATAATATTGAAAATAAAAAAAAAACGGAGATGAAAATAATGATGAAATAAAAGAGGAAACGTACTCTGGAGACGAGATAAAATTTTGTATGATTCTTGATTTAAATTTTTTTTTTTAATTTTAGAGCAATTTAAAGAAATAAAAATCTAGCAATGTCAGCATTATTTGTAGGAACCTCCCAAATAAGGGTTTTGGCGTCTTTTCAACAACAAAATAAAAAAAAGTTGGTTGAAAACAAAAATAAAAAAAAAATATCGTATTTTTTTCGTCATACAAAAAATCTCAAGACTTCTAATAAGAAGTTTTTATTCAAACTGAAAATTATTAAAAAATAAAAAATTTATTTATTTATCATTATAATTTATTTTTTTTTTAGTTTAATTATTTTTTTTTTGTAAATTTTTTTGCACCAATAAATTTTACTAATTTTTTTTTAAATAAAACCTGTTCTTAATTTAAAAAAAAAATAAAATTTTAACTCTATTTATTTTCCTATTTTCAATTTATTAATTAAAAATATTTTATTCTATCTTATTGAATATTTTTTTTTTTTTTTTTTTTTTTTTTGTTCATATTTTTTTTTTTATTTATTTATTTTTTTTCAAAATCATGGGTTAAATCAGTCGTTAAATCAGCCTGAAAATAAAAATGTTGCCAGGAAAAATACATTTTTTTCAAAATTCCTAAAGAAACTCAACTCACAGATCCATTTATGAAAAATCAACCAGATTTGGAAAATTGCCAAAAGCACTCACGTCTCCAAGATTTTCATTTCTAATGTCTTTATTGATTACAAAACAAATAAAAAATATCGATAAGTCAGCGATTTATTAAATATTTTATTATTTATTGTCATTCCTTGGCTTGTCGTAAATTTTAAAATTTCCATCTCCGACTAAAATCTGACACAATTCCGACACAAAAACCGGAACTATGCAAACACGCGTTTTCCTTTCCTTTTTTCTCTCTCTCCAGAAAACGACACAATTACAAAATAAAGTGCATAATAATAGACTAATAATAGCATCAGAAGAAAGAGGAAAATGAAGGAACAAGAAAAAAAGGACGTTTGACGTCATGAAATTAATGCAAAAATGTAAGAACTGACGCAAGTTGACACAAAAGCTTACTTTCTGATCAATTTCACCCACACTTCGTCTTTTATCGAAAGTCGCATTGTAATGTACCAGACGCCTCCACATTGACATTCGAAACGTGAAACTTGAACTTGAGTATTTTCCAAAGAACTATCATCAGATAAACGTAGTCTAGACTCGTTCGTTTAGGAGTTCAGCGAAATGATTTTACTTCAATTTCTTCGAAAAAAAAATTTCATGGTCTCTTCGACGAAACTAGCAACGCGACATTTAGCGTGATTTATACGTTTTCAACTTTATCATTTTTTCGACCCTCATTTCCATAAAATTTTTCTGATTTATTACAAAAAAAAACCTTCATGCCATTTTTTAAGAGATTTTTGTGTGGGAGACAAGACAAAGGAAAGGAATGAATTTAAATTTGCCGTCGTCTGTGAAATGTCATGGAATTAAGATGAATTATTGCGAGAATCCGCTAAACTTATCACACAACACAAATGTGAGTTAATCCGGATTCTGGCATGCCACAGTAAATCTTTTCTCCCGACCAAAAAACAATCTTGGTGAGGAATAATAATAATTATTATGTATGTGTGTGTTGTTTGTGATGAATAGTTTACAAGACAAGACACGACAAGATAACTTATGGTTTGGTAAATTTTAATCATCATACACCCTTGTCAATTTCCATGTAAAATATTTTGATTGTCTTACGATCCGTTTCTGTGGTAAAAGTTGTACTGAGTTGTACCTTTTGTTTTGATCATGAACAATATTGAGGTTGATATGGCATGATGGATGTGAATAGAGGTAAATTTCACACCAACAGGGGTTGATTGAGCTTTTTATGGTACTTGCGGTACGAAATTCATCTCTAAAATTGAGTACTAAATTTACCTCTTACGGTACTTAATTTATCATTTGCGATAATCGACATCTTACGGTCTACGGTACTAGATTCACCTCTTATGATACCTTACGGTACTAGATTTAACTCTTACGGTACAAATTTACCTCTCAAGGTTAACAAATTACTGTCATCTAACCCGATAAGCCAAATTTCTCCTTACGGTCTTACTAAATTTACCTCTTACGATACAAATTCACCTCAAACGGTACTAAATTCAGTTTTTACGGTATAAAATTAACTTATTAAGTTGACCTCTTACGGTACTAAGCCTACTCCTTGCGACCTCAAATTCATCTATTGCGGTACTTTTTACCTCTTACGGTACTAAATTTACCTCTTACGGTACAAATTTACTTATAACGGTACTAAATTCAACTCTTACGGTACTAAATTTACTTCTTACGGTACAAATTTACTTCTAACGGTACTAAATTTACCTCTTACGGTACTAAATTTACTTCTTACGGTACAAATTTACTTCTAACGGTACTAAATTTATCTCTTACGGTACTGTTTGATCCTTTACGATACTAATTTTACCACTTACGGTACACATTTACTTCTAACGGTACTAAATTCACCTCTTACGGTACTAAATTTACTTCTTATGGCGTCTTATGGTACAAATTTACTTATAACGGTACTAAAATCTCCTCTTAGAGTAATAAACTCACCTCTTACGGTATTAAATTCACCTCTTGCGGTACTAGATTAACCTCAAACTTTCTTTTTTAACGATTGAACAATTTAATTAACGGAATTTTGTACTACAAAGTAAGTAATAATAAAATTTGTTAAAATGAATCATTATCTCACTAAAGAGTTGATTCCATCAACAATACCAACTCTTCAAACCACTGAACAAATATTGACATGAACCTTACCTCGACACTAAATGATATGTTGGAACAAAAGGTGTGTCAGTTACACACATCCGCATCCACTTTGCACACATTCATTATTAATTATGATAATAACATCATTAATATATTATACATCAGAAGATGATTATCATAATTTCGATTACATGCCACAACACATTCGTACCCATTTTATCAATACGAAGATTATTATTATTAGTCGGGGTATTACTTTGTGATAACTATCTCGACAAAAATCGAAGGTATGTGTGTATTACATTAATATTATTATCCTCATCACCATCACCATCGTCGTCGTCATCGACATAATAACGTGAATTATATCATGTGTGCGAATTTCCCTGGAGTTGATGAGACGAACGTGAGGATATGCGATGTAATCCTATCATGTCGAAGCAGCTGCCTTTGCTATGTAAATGTCCTGAACCTAGAAACGAGACATTTTCAATGTCGGTGTATTTTTTGACGTAAATAGTTTGTTGGGAAATATTTTTCGTCTGCAATGCAAGACGTGAGTGTATGTTTAATGCGATGTCGGGTGAAAGCCGCACCAAACAGGAAGAAGATAAACGGTTTAATTTCAAAAAGGAGGCTTGGTTAATGGTTTGCGATAGAAACGACATTCAGGATTTGTGCGAGTGTAAAATGATAAAAGGCATAAATGGAGGAGACCGGATATACTCAGAATAAATGCATTTTATTTTTATTAAAGTTTGATACGATGCTTTTGATTCATCTTTACTGTCTAACGAAAAATTTTGTTAAACGACGGAAAAATGTGAAAAAAATATATAAAATAAAATTTAAAAAAATAAAAAAAAAATAATTGATTAAATAATTTTTAACATCAAATAAATTTTTAAAATAAATAAATTTTAAATTAAATATTTTTTTAATTTAACTGAGAAATTCCACAAAACAGGAATATATTGTCAGTATAAAAATTTATTTAGAAATTTAATTTTCATAAAAAAAAAATTATTTGAGATCAAATTAAAAAAATTATAAAAAACGTAAAGGAGTTAAAAATTAATGAAAAAAATTGTTTTTTAAATATTTTTTTGCGATCATAATTTTTTACAAAAATAACAATAATTTTAAAAAAAATAAGATTTAAAAAAAATGAATTTTTAATTTTCATCGATTTTTAATTTTTTCGGTTCTCATTTAAAAACTTCATATTTCTAAGCAAAATCAATTTGTTTGCAATAATTTTCATTAAATACCCTTGACTTCATTTCCCAGGATTTTTCAATTATTTCACTCCATTTCCGCAAATTTTTGGTCAATTATTTCCATAAAATTCATTGTCATAATATTTAATAATAATAAAATAAAATCAAATATTGACCCAAAATTGTCGCATAATGTGTTTGCACACTCACTCACTCGACTTTTAGGTGCACGTGTTTAATAAAATGCCTCACTGACACACAAAAATATTCCGCTCTTCATTTTGTTCCATTAATTAATAAATTCCGCGTTATTGCGCTTTTTTAATAAATTTGACGCTGATTCAATTTGTCCAACTGAATGCAAGCAATTTGGTCGTATAGCGCGAAAAACCAGGATTAAAATTATGGAAAATTAGTGCGGATGCGGAGTAACAAGCCAACATGCGAATTTGTGTGTGTGTGCGAAGTATTTGTTCAAATTAATATTTAATTGGTTTAATGAATGAAAATGGAGCTCTTGTGGGATGTCGTGTTGAAAAAGTGTTGAAATATCAATTCAATTAAAAAATTATTTATGAAGTAATTTAATTGGATTAATTTTGTGTCGTTTGTTTAAAAAAAAAACGATTTAATTTTTTTTTCTTTTCAGTGCCATCTCGCCTACGTCAAAACTAGGAGTCCCCGTACCTAAGCCAATCGATACCACAATCAGATCTAGACGACTTATGAAGGAGTTTAAGGAAATTCAACGCACACAACACTCGAAACCTAGTCCAGCATTTACTGTAAGCTTTTTTTTTATTTAATTTAGGCTGCTTTAAAAAATTTTCCAAAAATTAAGAACAAAAAAAAGGAAAGAAAAATTAAATTAAAATATTTAAGTTGAAAAAAACGAATTAAATTTATTTTAAATTTTTTATTATTTTATTTTTGAATATTTTATTTATTAATTTTTTTTTGTTCTTAAGTTTCAATTTCATCGAAAATTCGACAATATAATATTATTAATAAATTTATTAATAAATTCAAATTAAAAAAATCAATCTTTTAATAAAAAAATTTTAGGCCGCTCCAAATGAAGCTCAATAGTTTTGTCCAAAATTTTTGAAATAAAAATGGGGAAGGGGGCAAAAAAAAATAAAAAATTTTGAAATACTATTTTTCATACAAAATGCCAATGCAAAAATTAATATTTTTGTTGTTTTGAGTTTTTTACATTGATATTTGTGTATTAAAATTTGTGATTTAAAATTTTTAATTAAAATTGAAAACAATGAATTTTAAAAAAATCAATCTATTTTTAAAAGAAAATTTTAAAAAAATTTTAGTTAAAAAAAATAAATTTTTGATGAAATTTTTAACTTTTTTTTTTAAATAAAAAAATCAAATTGTCACCCTTTAAACAAACAAAAAAAAATGTCACCCTTTTAAGAATTTTTTTATAATTTAAATTAATTCTTTATTTTTTGTTTTAAAAATTTTATTGCCTTACGATTATTTTTTTTAAATAATAGAAAAATAATTATTTTGACTTTTATCTAAAGCAGAAAAGTTAAATTTTTTTCACAAAAAACTAATTTTTTCCCATTTCAGGTCGAATTAATCAGTGACAACTTGTACGAATGGCATGCCCGTCTCTACCACATCGATCCCGATTCCCTGCTTGCCGACGATATGCGCGAATTTAAAATCGACCATATCCTGCTGCACGTCGTTTTTCCCGATAATTTTCCGTTTGCGCCGCCCTTCATGCGCGTCGTCGAGCCGCACATCGAAAAAGGCTTCGTGATGGAAGGCGGTGCCATTTGCATGGAACTTTTGACGCCACGTGGCTGGGCATCCGCATATACCGTCGAAGCGCTTCTCATGCAATTCGCTGCCAGCTTGGTCAAGGGCCAGGGACGCATTTCGCGCAAAGTGAAAGGAAACAAGGAATTTTCCAAGTGAGTCGAAGTTTGAGGAAAATTTAAGAAACTTTTTCACTTTTTTGTTTTTTTTTTTCTGTTTTTTCCTCAGTAGACGTTCAGCCGAAGAAGCATTCCGGTCGCTGGTGAAGACACACGACAAATACGGATGGGTGACACCTTCATTGTCAGACGGTTAAAAATCCCGAGTCTCGAATTACCTTATCGCAAAAAAAAAATTTCAACGCAAAAAATCTGTGATTTAGTTTTTTGATTCGTTCGTTCGTACAAGGAAATTCCAATAAAATTAATTTAGGCCTTATTTTTGTTGCTCAATCGAATTTTAAGTTCCTTTTCGAATAATTACTCGTATGAAAACTAATAAAAAGACGTTAGCTTACCTAAAAAATAAGTGGAATTGGTGTTAAAAGCTGTATTAAAAAAATATCAAAATTGAAGAATTGATGCTCATGCTCATTGAAATGCCAAAAAAATAAACTTAAGAGTGTTTAAATATGAAAAAACCTGTTTTTATTGCTTAAATTTTACCATTGTTCATCTTCAAAATCTGGTCCCTCACCATATATTTCTTAAATTTACCCGAAAGTGTCATCGGCATGTCATCCACGAAGAAAACTTTTGTGTAAAATTTTCGATTGTAATTTTTATGGACTGTATCGATAATTTCCTGTTCATTCAAGGTCACTCCTTTCTCCGGGATGATGCAAATTATGGGGATCACGTTATATTCTGAATGCTCCACATCGACAACACAAACAGCTTCTACGCCTTTAACGTGCTCCAAGACAATTTTCTCGATTTCGCTTTGATTTAAAAATTCGCCCCCATAACTGATCAAAAATTTCTTACGATCGACGAGAAAAACGTTCCCTTCGGCATCCACATATCCAATATCCGCTGTTCTATAGAAACCCTCTTCGTCCAAGGCCTCCTTCGTCATTTTCTCGTTTTTATAGTAGCCGGCAAACGGAACGTTGCATTTTACGTAGATTTCGCCCATTTCATTGACGCCCAAATTTTCGCCAGATTCGCTCACGATGCGAAGTGTGACATTTGCGTTGATTTGTCCAACGGAACCTGGCTTGGTTTTGCCGAAAACGATCTGGGTGATGGCAATTCCAACGTCAGAGGTGCCATAAACGTTCACAACAGTTCCTCCGGTCATGTAACTTTGGAATTCATCGGCGATTTTTGTGCTTAAATGTTGTCCGGAACTACCAACCATCTTCAAATGCGATAAATCGACCGTTTTTATCGTTGGCGAACGAATTGCAGCATAGATGTCTTTCGGTTTGATAGAGACAATATTGACTTTGTGACGGTCAATGAGTTCAAGGAATTCGTCGATTGTTTGATCTTTTGCTGTGATGACGCGTGTGTAGGGTTGCGTTAAACATCCGAAGGCCAGATTGTTTTCCGCAGACCAGCCAGGTTTGTTTGTTGATGCTATGATGACTTTTCCAAAGTCGGTAGGTCTAAAAATGTAATTAAAAATTATTTTATTAAAGATTTAAGGCAAGTTTAATCTTATCTTATTTTTTACGAAAATCACTTCCGATTTTTTTTTTAAGTTTGAATTTTGATAATTTAATAAAATTATTCCATATTTTTTTCTTTATTCAATTAAATAATAAATCAAATTAATTTCGAATTAATAAGAGAAAAAAAATCAAAAATAAAATAAAATAAAATAAAAAAAAAGTTAAAAATTTCATCAAAATTGTCAATTTTTTGGTCATTTTCCTTACTTTTTCAAGGAATTTTCAAATTTTTTTTAAAATAAATTTTTTTTGAAAAAAATGAATTTTCTTTATAAAAAATTTTAATTGTCAAACAAAAAATTTTTTTGTTAAAATTTTTAACTTAAAAAATTTTCAGATCAATTTTAATTTATCAAATCTCAATATAAATACCACAAAAACTACTAAAATAAAAAAAATTTGTTAAATTTTGTTAAAAACATTTTGAAAAAAATGTTTTGGGACAAAAAATAAAATGGTTAATTTCTTTTGAAAAATATGAATTATAAAATTTTAATTGTCAAAAAAGTTAATAAATTCAATTAAAAGAAAAAAAAATAAATTAAGAACTGAAAAAAATAAAATGGTTAAAAACTTAAAAAAAAAATAATTAATTAAAAAATTAGGGGGTTTTAGATTTTTCAAATTTTTGAACATAAGAAAGCAAAAAAAAATAAATTTAACAAAAATGTTCCAAAATTATTAAAATTACTTTTCAAATTTTTGGGAAAAACTTAAGAATTAAATTTTTATCATTGAATACTAAAGCTTTTAAAAAAATACTAAAAAATGAAAAAATAATGATTTTTTTTAAATTATAATTTTTCATTAACTACCTCCTAAAATTTTAAGCTCCAAATAATATGAAACATTTTACTTGCATTATTACATTAAAAAAAAACTTACAATCCAGCAATAACCTGCATGTGTGTCGTATTGATTAACTTGGGTTTTCCTGTTGTAGCAGAAGATAATGTAAGCATGACGATATCTTTGGCTGAATTTTCGACTTTTGGTACTTCAAAGGCGTCAATATCGACATCTTGCTCTAACAATGGCTTCAAATCGTGACAACCATCAATCGTATTCTCATAAATGTAAATTGGGCAGTCCAAATTTAAATTTTTGAAGATACTTTTAAAGTAGTCAACGAGATCGAGACGACTTGTAATGAAAATTTTGGGTTGGACTTGATCGACAATGTCACTTATTTCCTCTAAAATCGAAAATTTTTCACTAAAACCTCATAATTTTTTTTTGTAAATCAAAAATTACCCTTGACAGAGTTATCTGTCATAGCAAAGGGACACAACACAGCACCAGCGAAGGTAACTCCCAACCACGCGGGCATCATGTAATGATGATTGTCCATCAAAGATAACACATTATCGTTCTTTCCCACGTTTTTGGCCTTGAGCACTTGCGCGAAACTAATGGCTGCCTTTAAAATCGCCTTCGAGGTGTAAACTTTTCCCGTGTCGTCACTTATTTGTGCGACATGTTCCGGATTATTCTTCAAAAAGGTGAAAATCACTTCGGCAACTCCTAAATTTCCGTAAGTATATTCCTTGGTGGGTCCATACCAGATTTTTTTCTCTGCATCAAAAGTAACTGACATTTTTTTCGCGATCTATTTCAAATCACTCCCAACGTAAAACTGCTGAGACAAGTTTAGGTAATTCTGATTTTATTTGGTAGTCTTCTTAAAATCAGTTGATAAGATTTTCGCTGTTGATAGGAATTGTTATCGTGAACATGAAGACCGTCAATGGAAGCAGCTTCGATTAGATACGCATTAGAGCGTGGAAGATAAAGGCGATGACACAAATATTTTGTATGAAGGAAACACGCTTCTTTGCGTAAAATGAATCATTTTGGACGATGATTTTTGATTATTTTTAGTCTTATCGATTGTGATTGATCGATAACGATGAGAATTTCCATCAGTTTAAAGTTTAAGGAAGCACCAGTTTTAAGATACGCAATTTTGGTAAACAAACAACCATAGTGGTAAAAATAAAAGATGATTTACTGATTTGGATGTGCCTACGCTGCTGTTGTTCCAAATCCTGGAAATTGCCAAATGGATTCCTTAAAACCCAAAATTAAATGTACAACTTGGGCAAGCTTCAAATATGTGTTTTGTGGTATAGTATCTACAGTTGCAAAAAGGTAGATCAGCCTCCCTCTATTTATACATACGTCAAAAGATTGCATCTGCCTTAGTCGCATGATTTTATTTATTTCTTAGTAACAAGTGTCATATAATTATTTGTATCAGACGGAGATCATTCCTTCAGCTTTTCACTAAAGGCATTTTTTGGAACGACATCGTACATCGATGGATTGTGCTGTTGTGTGTTGAGTTTTCGATTGGAAGGCTCTAGCGTGGCGCAGCTGATATTCGCTTAAAGAAGGGATGAATTGCCTTTTTTTGCTGGGGAATCCATCTTGTTGTTCATCACGTCATACACAAACGTGCAGCAGAAAATTTCTTGTCTGTCGCGGATTGTGATCATTTTCAACAAGTTTAGTTATATCCTTGCCAACCCAGATCTCGTAAGCAAAAGATCAAATATTGCTTTTGAATGGATTCGACACGGGCTATGTCGGTCTTGTATGCAGGCATCCATACTATACAACCATAGTCCAGGATTGAACGAACAAGAGACATATAAAGACATTTTATTACGAATACGTCTTTGAATTCCTTTCCAAATCTTTTTATCATGCTCAAAACAGAGTTTGCCTTTGTAATTGTTATGTTCAAGTGGTTTTTAAATGTAAGTTTACTGTCAAACCATACTCCAAGGTCTTTTATAGTGTCAACTCTTGCAATAGGATGATAATGATTTCAGGTTTATCTCCACATCAGCCTTTTCGATTTTGGGCATATTGTGGATCGTCAAATAGAAATCTTAATAGGTTATACTCTTCTTTTATGAATTTTTTAATAATGTGATTATGTCTATTAATTTATATTCTAGAAACTCTGTCGGATTGATTTGACCATCAGTTCTATGAAAAATAGTTCTTCTTTTTTTCTTCTAGGGCAATAGCATAGAGTATGTGCTGATGATTCTTCATCATTCTACATTCTATCAGATAAGATGTTTATTCTTTTGAGGTGTTTCAGTACTCTGGTATGGCCTGTTAAGAATGCTGTTATTACTCTTACTTGTGATATACTCATTGAGAGTAGTTCATGGGTTCTGCTTACATGTTTTATTTATACCTTTACTTTATTTTTTTACGTTATATTTTATTTTATTTATACTTTTTTGGTATAAATAGTTGACATGTTCAGATAGTTTTCTGGTTTCTTGTTCCCAGTACTAATCTTCGCATCTAGGTAATTTTATTTAGTTTTGACCCAAAATGTCTTGACCAATCTTCTTTGAGAGCTTCTTTGATCCTAAAATTGAAACTGAAAAATTGAATTCTTATTTTATGTTGTCGTCAAGATCGATTAAAAACCGCTTTTTTCCAGCGTTTTCGTATAATATCTTATTTTTTTTAAATTGCCAATATGGATAAATTACTTGAATTTAAACAGCTTTGTTTTAATAAGATGAATGATTAAAATACAACGTAGTAACAATTGAATATAAAAATAATGATTAAGAGACCAAATATCAGTTGCTAACTATCAGTCAAAGTAAAAATAAAAAAATTAAATAAATTTAATTCTCAAAATGGGAATAGTTCGAAAATTTCTTAAACTATTTGCTATTTGGTTTTTTCCATACCGTAAGTTTCCTTTTCCTGAATTTAAAAAAAATAAATTTATTTATTATTACTTTTTAGATTACGCCGAAGCTCAATTACCAGGAGGTACACATGACTTTATTGTGATCGGAGCTGGAACTGCTGGAAGTATAGTAGCTAGTCGGTAATTTTTATTTTATTTTTCACTTTCACAAACATCCAGTTGGTTATTTTCATTTAGCCTTTCAGAAAATCCGCATGTCCACGTTTTATTACTTGAAGCTGGTCCAATGACGGAACCTCCATTGAGTTTTGTACCCGCGATGTCAATTATGGCCTTCGAAAATTCTTTGTGGAATTGGGAATACACGTCAAGCACACCCGGTAGATGTCTCGGTATGGTCAATCAAGAATGTTGCATGCCCCATGGCAAAGGTCTTGGTGGATCATCACTTATTAACGGGATGTTGTACGTGCGTGGAAATAAAGCGGATTACGATGCATGGGAAAGTGACGGATGCGATGGCTGGAATTGGAATGAGGCGTTAAAGTACTTTAAGAAAGCCGAACGAAATGACGTAGATCCTGCAAGAGGAAAATTCGATCCTAATGTTCATGGCACGGAGGGAAAAATGAATACAGATTTTGCGTTTTATCGCACAAAACTTATGGAAGATATATATGAAGCAGGCAAATCTAAAGGATATGCATGTGATTTCGATTATAATAATGGAAGTCAATTAGGAGTGCATTTTGCGCAAACTAATACACATAATGGACATCGAGAAGACACAGGATCGAGATATGTTCGAGATGTGTCATTACGATCCAATTTAGATTTAAGTGTAAACACGCATGTGACGAAGATTTTGTTCAAAGGAAACAAAGCGACAGGTGTTTTGTATAAACTACTGGGACTTACATTCAAAGCGACGGCTACGAAAGAAGTAATTTTGTGTGCTGGCACGATCAACTCTCCGCAACTTCTGATCTTGAGTGGTATTGGACCGCAAGAAACTTTAACTAAATTTAACATTCCTTCGGTCAAATATTTGCCAGTAGGTCAAAACTTGCAAGACCATCCTCTAACCTTGGCTCCCTTGTACAGTTTAAATACCACCGGAAATGCCGTATCTCCTGATGATTTCTCAGTGTTGAATAGTTTATTGTTGATTTTTAATCAACCGAATCCCTTACATATTCCCCAAAGCTCAGAAGGCTTAGTTTTTGTCAGAATGAATGATTCTACATTGCCTGCTGGAGTTCCCGACATTGAACTACTCATGTCGTCTATAAGTCCATCCAAAGGCGGAAATTACCTGCGAGATGCGATCTGCTTTGAACAAAGTTTTTTCGATAAAGCGTTTGCGGGCTTGATAAACCTTGAAAATGATACAATATCTCTCATTCCAATGTTACTTCATCCAAAAACGCGGGGTTATGTTACGATTCGTGATACAAATCCCTTCTCGAAACCCATCATTCGTAATTTTATGCTCGAAGACCCATACGACAGGAAAGCAATGCTTTTTGGAATTCGAAGGACACAAAAAATCATCGAGTCCACAGCCTTTGCAAAATACAATCCGCAACTGTATCGATTTGATATCCCGGCATGTAATAATTTCGGACCTAACAGTGACGAATATTGGCTCTGCGTCATGGGTTACATAACAAGAACAGTTTATCACGATTCCGGAACATGTCGCATGGGCGTCAAAAATGACAAAAAAACGGTCGTTACGCCAGATTTGAAGGTTAAAGGTGTTCAGAAGTTGAGAGTTGTTGATGCTTCGGTAATTCCGCTTGTCAATTCAGGACATACGGCAGCGCCTACTATGATGATTGCTGAAAAGGCGGCAGATCTCATCAAGTTGGAGCATGGAATATAAGCTTTTTTTAAAAGATATTTCAAGAATTTTTGGTTGAACAACTTAAAAAAATTGCAGAATATTATTAAGATAAATAAAAAAAGTAGTCAACCCAAAGAGCGACATACTATACCGCATTTCGATATTACATACCTACTCTTTATTGTAGTCCTCAATATACAATTTCATACTCCTCATTTCAATTGTCCGAACTTTTTATCAACTACAGACTTTTTCCATTAAAATGCATATACTTCATACTTCATACTTTCCATTTGGTACCCCAAATTTCACATTTTTGTACTCCTCATGGCCTTTTCACAATTCCATATACCTCACAACCCAAGGGACTGCCCACAGATCTTCAGGATCCTAACACACACACACACACACACACACACAAATCGAGTTTAATACTGCATTTTTTCTTTGAAATGCGGTAAAAAAAAAGTTGTTTTTGTTATCTACTTAAAACACTAACTGAATAACAAACTTTTTGACTTGGGAAATACAGCGGTCTAATTTCTTTTTGTTTCGTCTGCTAGTTTATAAAATACTATTTGAGACTATCGATGACTACATTCACGGGCTCAATTCTGACTTATTTATGTACCAATTTCATTAAGGGCACATTCTAAAGGACTTGTTTCACATAAGATTTGCAGTTATTTTTGGTTTCTGGTACCTATATACCGTAATCTACATAATGCTAAGAGAATTTAAAAATCTGTTCTCTTAACGAAAATTGAAGTCAAAATTCGTTCTCTTAACATTTTTTTGTTTCAAATTCTAATTTTTGAAAATTTTTAACTAAAATATTTGAAATTTTGTACTTTTAAGTATTTTTATTTTAAAATTATCATTTTTGTGTCAAAAACATTTTAAAATACAACTAAAATTGGTTTAAAAAAATATTTAAAAATGTTAAAAATTTCTCTTAACTTCAAAATTAGCCTTCTCTTAATTTATCTACATTTATTATTATACAATAATTTCCTAACATTTTAAAAATAATTTCTGAAGAACGATCAACTCTACCACAAATCCATATTTCAGAACTGCACTATTTTGTATCCAACCAAAAAATTGAATTCTTATTTTATGTTGTCGTCAAGATCGATTAAAAACCGCTTTTTCCCAGATTTTTCTTATTTTATCTCATTTTTTAAAATTGCAAATACGGTTAAATTATTTGAATTTTAACAGCTTTGTTTTAATAAGATGAACGATTAAAATACAACGTAGTAACAATTGAATATAAAAATAATGATTAAGAGACAAAATATCAGTTGCTAACTATCAGTCAAAGTGAAAATAAAATTAAAAAGTGAAAATAAAATTTAATCTTCAAAATGGAAATAATTCGAAAATTTCTTAAATTATTTGCGATTTTGTTTTTGCCATACCGTGAGTTTTTTTTTATCAATTTAATCCTCAATTTAAAAAATAATAATATATTTTTTTTATTATTTTTTTAGATTACGCCGAACCACAACTACCAGGATGTACATATGACTTTATTGTGATCGGAGCTGGATCTGCTGGAAGTATTGTTGCTAGTCGGTAAGTTTTATATTTTTTCTTGCTTTCACAAACAATCAGTTGATTATTTAATTTAGCCTTTCAGAAAATCCGCGTGTTCGCGTTTTATTGCTGGAAGCTGGTGAAATGGAGAAACATCCATTGGGTTTTGTACCAGTGGCGTCATATATACTTCAGGAAAGTTCTGTGTGGAATTGGAAATATAAGTCAGAGCGATCTAATAGGAGTTGTCTTGGTATGGTCAATCAAGAATGTTGCATACCGAAAGGCAAAGGTCTTGGTGGATCATCTCTTATTAACACAATGATGAACGTACGTGGAAATAAAGCAGATTTCGATGGATGGGGTCTTGCTGGTTGGAGTTGGGATGATGTTTTGCCGTATTTTATGAAAGCCGAACGAAATACCTTAGATTCTGCAAGAGGAAAATTCGATCCTAATGTTCATGGCACGGAGGGAAAAATGAATACAGAATTTGTGCCTTATCGCACAAAACTTATGGAAGATATTTATGAAGCAGGCAAATTTAAAGGATATGCATGGGATTTCGATTATAACAATGGAAGTCAATTGGGAGTGCATTTTATGCAAACTTTTACACGCAATGGAAGTCGAGAAGATACAGGAACGAGATACATTGAAGATGTTCTTCCACGATCCAATTTAGATTTAAGTGTCAACTCGCACGTGACGAAGATATTATTCAAAGGAAAAAAAGCGACAGGAGTTTTGTATAAATGGCAGGGACAAACCTTCAAAGCGACGGCTACGAAAGAAGTAATTTTAAGTGCTGGTGCATACAACTCTCCGCAACTTTTGATCTTGAGTGGCATTGGACCACAAGAAACTTTAAAAAAATTTAACATTCCTTCAGTAAAATATTTGCCAGTAGGTCAAAACTTGCAAGAGCATCCTCTTTTCGTGGGATCCATCTACGTTTTAAACACCACCGGAAATTCCCTATCTCTTAGCGATCCCGATGTGTTTAACGAGTTTTTGCTGAATTTTAATCAACCGAGTCCCTTACATATTCCCCAAGCAGAAGGCATATTTTTCGATAAAATGGCTGATTCTCCATTGCCTACTGGAGTTCCCGACGTTGAAGTACTTATATCACCCGGAGCTGCAATTGGAAGTTATGTGCGAGACGCGTACTGCGTTGAACATAGTTTTTACGAAAAAGCGTTTGCGGGCTTGCTAAACGTTGTAAATGATACAATTTCTCTTACTCTAATGGTACTTCATCCAAAAACGCGGGGTTATGTTACGATTCGTGATACAAATCCCTTCTCGAAACCCATCATTCGTCATTTCATGCTCGAAGACCCATACGACAGGAAAGCAATGCTTTTTGGAATTCGAAGCTCACAAAAAGTTGCCGAGTCAGCAGCTTTTGCAAAATACAATCCGCAACTGTATCGATATGATATCCCGGCATGTAATAATTTCGGACCTAACAGTGACGAATATTGGCTCTGCGTCATGGATTACATAACAGTACTAGCTTATCACGATTCGGGAACATGTCGCATGGGCGTCAAAAATGACAAAAAAACGGTCGTTACGCCAGATTTGAAGGTTAAAGGTGTTCAGAAGTTGAGAGTTGTTGATGCTTCGGTAATTCCGCTTGTTAATTCAGGACATACGGCAGCGCCTACTATGATGATTGCTGAAAAGGCGGCAGATCTCATCAAGTTGGAGCATGGAATATAAGCTTTTTTTTTAAAGATATTTCAAGAATTTTTGTTTGAACAGCTTAAATAATTTGCAGAATATTATTGAGATAAATAAAAAAAAAATTGTTTTGTTTTGCTTCTTTTAAGATTCACTGAATAATAAACTTTTTAAAATCTATTAAAATCTTGGTTATTTAAGTCATTTTTAGTGCTTTTTAAACTTCAAAGGGAGTTGCAGTTGCATCCCTTGCCCCCCTCTGTATCAATGCTTGGATTTTATAAGGCTCTCTCAAATTATATTTTTTTTGCCTTTACAGTCGACCAACATTTTATTTTTCTGAATACAGTATAATCTCCCAAAATGAGCACCTGAAATTCAAACTCCTACTCTTTTTTTATGACATTTTAGAAACATTCAATCTATTTTTTATTTGAAATATTCAAAATAAACATAAAACTTGAATTTTCGGTTCAAACTTCATAAAAATTGGAGTGCTGAATTTCAGAGATATACCCAATTTAAGATTTTTTTTTAGATCTGCCCATTTTGGAAGATTATAGTGTACTTACATATATATCCAACTTCTTAAATTCTTCTTTTTTTAATTCTCGTCTTTCATAAGTTTTACTCCTTTTTTTTATTTTTAATTGATATTTCAAAGGTCTTTTTCAAATTTTCCTGAAAAGCAGTTCTCACAAATATTGTAAGCAATAATATTGTAGCGTAATTAACTTGATAATTTAAGTAGCTGAAAAACCCCCGGGTTATATCTCTACATGTCAATGCGACTATCAGTTACTGATGTCTCCTTAAATTTTCATCATTAAAATTATTTTTCATTCAAGATCGAGATCGATCAAAAACAGCAAAATATTTTTTAATATGTTATTTTGTTTTGTCTGGTTTATTGTCAATATTAAACAGCTTTGTTATTAAAATAAGATGAAAAATATAAAAATTTGAATTTAAAAGAACTAATTGAAACATCAAAATTAGTCGGCAACTGTCAGTTAAAGTTAAAATAACTAATCAAATTTATTCCACAAAATGGATATAATTCAAAAATGCTTTAAATCATTTTCGATTTTATTTTTACTACATTGTTAGTTCCTAAAAGTTTACCTTCCAAAATTACAAAAATAAATTATATTATTTGTTTTAGATTTCACCGAAGCTACCGTTGAACTACCAATAGGTACATTTGACTTTGTTGTGATCGGAGCTGGAACTGCTGGAAATATAGTTGCTAGTCGGTAATTTTTATTGTTTTTTTTTACTTTTTCAAACATTCAGTTGATGATTTTTATATTAAGCCTTTCAGAAAATTCAAGTGTCCGTGTTCTATTGCTTGAAGCTGGTTCAGCTATAAAACATCCATTTAACTCTGTACCAGGGGCATCAATGATGCAGCAAGAAAGTACCATATGGAACTGGAAATTTACGTCAAGCACACCCGGTAGATGTCTCGGTATGGTCAATCAAGAATGTTGCATGCCCCATGGCAAAGGTATCGGTGGATCGACACTTATTAATGCGATGTTGTACGTGCGTGGAAATAAAGCGGATTACGATGCATGGGAAAGTGACGGATGCGATGGTTGGAATTGGAATGAGGCGTTAAAGTACTTTAAGAAAACCGAACGGAATGACTTAGATTCTGCAAGAGGAAAATTCGATCCTAATGTTCATGGCACGGAGGGAAAAATGAATACAAATTTTGAGCTTTATCGCACAAAACTTATGGAAGATATTTATGAAGCAGGCAAATTTGAAGAATATGCATGGGATTTCGATTATAATAATGGAAGTCAATTAGGAGTGCATTTTATGCAAACTAGTACCCGTAATGGATATCGGGAGGAAACGGGAACGAGATACATTCACGATGTTCTTCCACGACCCAATTTGATGTTGAGTGTCGATTCGCATGTAACAAAGATTTTGTTTGATGGAACTGTAGCAACGGGAGTTTTGTATCAATGGCTGGGACTTACCTTCAAAGCGACCGCTACGAAAGAAGTAATTTTGTGTGCTGGAACAATTAATTCCCCGCAAATTTTGATTTTGAGTGGCATTGGACCGCATGAAACACTAACAGAGTTCGAAATAAGTCCTCAGGTAAGTTTTTTGCCAGTCGGTCAAAATTTGCAAGACCATCCCTATATCACAGCTCCCACATACATTTTGAACACCACCGAGTATTCCGTGAGTCTTGGTGATATCAATGTGTTCAATAAATTTCTGCTGATTTTTAATCAACCAAATCCCTTACATATTACTAACGGCATGGAGGGCCTCATTTTCGACAAAATGTTTAATTCTCCATTGCCTGCTGGAGTTCCCGACATTGAGATTCTCATGTCGCCCGGAGATGTATCCAAAGCCGGAAGTTACCTGCGAGATGTGCTTTGCTTTGAACAAAGTTTTTACGATAAAGCGTTTGCGGGCTTGAAAAACAATAAATATGATACAGTTTCTCTCGCTCCATTGGTACTCCATCCAAAAACGCGGGGATATGTTACGATTCGTGATACAAATCCCTTCTCGAAACCCGTCATACATAATTACATGCTCGAAGATCCATACGATAGGAAAGCAATGCTTTTTGGCATTCGAAGAGCTCAAAAAATTGTCAAGTCAGCAGCTTTTGCAAAATACAATCCTCAACTCTATCGATATGATATTCCGGCATGTAATGATTTCGGACCTGACAGTAATGAATATTGGTACTGCGTCATGGATTACATGACAACAACACTTTATCACGACTCGGGAACGTGTCGCATGGGCGCCGAAAACGACGAAAAGACGGTCGTTACGCCAGATTTGAAGGTTAAAGGTGTTCAGAAGTTGAGAGTTGTTGACGCTTCTGTGATTCCGCATATTACTTCAGGACATACGGCATCGCCTACTATGATGATTGCTGAAAAGGCGGCAGATCTCATCAAGTCGGAGCATGGAATATAAATTTTTTTAAAAGTTATTTCAAGAATTTTTGTTTAAACAGCTTAAAAATTTGCAGAATATTATTAAGATAAATAAAAAAAAAAATTTTTTCATTGAAAATTCACTGAATAACAAGCTTTTTGACTTGGTAAAGACGGTGCTCTAATTTGTGTTTGTGTCGTCTGCTAGTTTGTAAAATACTATTTGAATACATTCACGGGCTCAATTCCGACTTTTTTATATAGCAATTCCATAAAGGCAAGTTCAAAGGACTTGAAGGATTTGCAGTTATTTTTGATTTGTGGTATAGGTAAATATATAATCTAATACAGGGGCTATATACGTGAATATAGGTCTAATTGCCACCTTGGTTTAGCAGTGAGTAAAGGAGCTTGATTGCCGAAGTTGTTTTGTCAATAAAGTTTATAATAGCTGAAGCTTTTGGCTTCAAGATGGATCGGGTTCTTTTTAAGGAAGAATATCACGGTCTTTGAGAAATATATTAACTTTGGTGCGCAATAAACTTCTTTAATTTTTTTGTTTTCACCATCTTTGGTTAACATTTTGTCCAGAGTAATTTTGTCAGTTTATTTAAATTATATTTTATTCTGAAAGACTTAAATAATGAATGTTTTTTTTTTTAATTCAAAGAACGATTTTATTTTTATTTTTTTGTTATTCATTTCATCAAGTTAAGATTACATCATGGAGGAAAAAGCATTAAGCTCAAAAAACCTCATCCCAACATTTTAGAACTCTGAAGAACTCTTTTCTGAAGAACGATCAATTCCACAATTCCATATTTCAGAACAGCGCTATTTTGTTGCTAATCAAAAATTGAATTCTTATTTTATGTTGTCGTCAAGATCGATTAAAAACCGCTTTTTCCCAGATTTTTCTTATTTTATCTCATTTTTTAAAATTGCAAATATGGATAAATTACTTGAATTTAAACAGCTTTGTTTTAATAAGATGAACGATTAAAATACAACGTAGTAACAATTGAATATAAAAATAATAATTAAGAGACAAAATATCAGTTGCTAACCATCAGCCAAAGTGAAAATAATAAATTAATAAAATTTAATCTTCAAAATGGAAATAATTCGAAAATTTCTTAAATTTTTTGCGATTTTGTTTTTGATATATCGTGAGTTTTCTTTTCCTGGAATTAAAAAAAATATTTTATTATTTTTTTTTTAGATTACGCCGAAGCTCATCTACCAAGATGTACATATGACTTTATTGTGATTGGAGCTGGATCTGCTGGAAGTATTGTTGCTAGTCGGTAATTTTTATATTTTTTCTTGCTTTCACAAACATTCAGTATATTGTTTTCCTTAAGCCTTTCAGAAAATCCGAATGTCCGCGTTTTATTGCTGGAAGCTGGTCAAATGGAGAAACATCCATTAGGTTTTGTGCCAGTGGCGTCATTAATACTCCAGGAAAGTTCTGTGTGGAATTGGAAATATAAGTCAGAGCGATCCGATAGGAGTTGTCTCGGTATGGTCAATCAAGAATGTTGCATATCGAAAGGAAAAGGTCTTGGTGGATCATCAATTATAAACGATATGATGTATGTACGTGGAAATAAAGCGGATTTCGATGGATGGGGTCTTACTGGTTGGAGTTGGGATGATGTTTTGCCGTATTTTATGAAAGCCGAACGAAATACCTTAGATTCTGCAAGAGGAAAATTCGATCCTAATGTTCATGGCACGGAGGGAAAAATGAATACAGACTTTGTGCCATATCGCACAAAACTTATGGAAGATATTTATGAAGCAGGCAAATTTGAAGGATATGCATGGGATTTCGATTATAACAATGGAAGTCAGTTGGGAGTGCATTTTTTGCAAACTTTTACACGCAATGGAAGTCGAGAAGATACAGGAACGAGATACATTGAAGATGTTCTTCCGCGATCCAATTTAGTTTTGCGTGTCAACTCGCACGTGACGAAGATATTATTTAAAGGAAAAAAAGCGACAGGAGTTTTGTATAAATGGCAGGGACAAACCTTCAAAGCGACGGCTACGAAAGAAGTAATTTTAAGTGCTGGTGCATACAACTCCCCGCAACTTTTGATCTTGAGTGGCATTGGACCGCAAGAAACTTTAAAAAAATTTAAAATTCATTCGGTAAAATATTTGCCAGTAGGTCAAAACTTGCAAGATCATCCTGTTACCATAGGTTCCATGTACGTTTTGAACACCACCGGAAATTTCCCGTCTATTAGCGATCCTGATGTGTTCAACGACTTTTTGCTGAATTTTAATCAACCGAATCCCTTACATATTCCCAATGCAGAAGGCATATTTTTCGATAGAATGGCTGATTCTCCGTTGCCTGCTGGAGTTCCCGACGTGGAAATATATATATCACCCGGAAGTGCAATCGGTAGTTATGCGCGAGATGCGTTCTGCATTGATCCAAGTTTTTATGATAAAGCATTTGCGGGCTTGATAAACGTTGTAAATGATACAATTTCTCTTGCTCCAATGTTACTTCATCCAAAAACGCGGGGTTATGTTACGATTCGTGATACAAATCCTTTCTCGAAACCCATCATCCGTAATTTCATGCTCGAAGACCCATACGACAGGAAAGCAATGCTTTTTGGAATTCGAAGCTCACGAAAAATTGCCGAGTCAGCAGCTTTTGCAAAATACAATCCCCAACTCTATCTATATGATATTCCGGCATGTAATGATTTCGAACCTGATAGTAATGAATATTGGTACTGCGTCATGGATTACATAACAGTACCACAGTATCACGATTCGGGAACATGTCGCATGGGCGCCGAAAACGACGAAAGGACGGTCGTTACGCCAGATTTGAAGGTTAAAGGTGTTCAGAAGTTGAGAGTTGTTGATGCTTCGATAATTCCGTTTCTCAATTCAGGACATACGGCTTCGCCTACTATGATGATTGCTGAAAAGGCGGCCGATCTCATCAAGTTGGAGCATGGAATATAAGCTTTTTTTAAAGATATATCAAGAATTTTTGTTTGAACAGCATAAAAAATTTGCGAAATATTATTGAGATAAATAAAAAAGTAAGCTGTTTTTGTTTACCTACTTTAAACACTCACTGAAGAACAAACTTTTTGATTTGGTAAAGACCGTGGGCCAATTTATGTTTGTGTCGTCTACTAGTTTGTAATATACTATTTGAATACATTCACGGGCTCAATTCCGACTTCTTTATGTAGCAATTCCATAAAGGCACATGCTAAAGGACTTGTTTCACATAGGATTTGCAGTTTTTTTTTGATTTGTGGTATAGGTAAATATATAATCTAATACAGGAGCTGTATACGTGAATATAGGTCCAATTGCCACCTTGATCATTTGTTTAGCAGTGATTACAGGAGTATGATTGCCGGGGTTGCTTTGTCACCGGGGCTCTCCGTCCCACATATCTTAGGAAGTTATTTAAAATTGAAATAAATAAATGTTACCAATTTTTGTTCCTTAAATTTCTTTTAAGGAACGATCAACTATCGCAATTCAATATTACAGAGCTGCCTTTGTTGTAGTCCTGTATATTATTCAAATGAAAAAAAATAATTATTTTACTTTATCGTTAAGAATAAAAACAACTTTTTTACAGCTTTTTCTGATATTCAAATTGTCAATATTGTTTAAAAAAAGATTAATAAAAATTTAATTTAAACAGCTTTTTTTAAGTTAAAAGATTAAAATACAACGAATATAAAAACAAAGAGATCAAATATCAGTTGCTAACCATCAGTCAAAGTGAAAATAATAAATTAATAAAATTTAATCTTCAAAATGGAAATAATTCGAAAATTTCTTAAATTATTTGCGATTTTGTTTATGCTATACCGTGAGTTTTTTTTATACTGAATTGAGAAAAAATTATTTTTTTATTTTTTTAGATTTCGCCAAAGCTCAATTACCAGGAGGTACATTTGACTTTATTGTGGTCGGAGCTGGATCTGCTGGATGTATTGTTGCTAGTCGGTAATTTTTATAATTTTTTTTGTGTTCAGTTGATTATTTTTATATTAAGTCTATCAGAAAATCTGAATGTCCGCGTTTTATTGCTGGAAGCTGGTCCAATGACGAAACATCCATTTGGTTTTGTACCAGCAGCGTCAATTATGACTCATGAAAGTTCTTTGTGGAATTGGAAATATAAGTCAGAGCGATCTAATAGGAGTTGTCTTGGTATGGTCAATCAAGAATGTTGCATACCGAAGGGAAGAGGTCTTGGTGGATCATCACTTATTAACACAATGATGTACGTACGTGGAAATAAAGCGGATTTCGATGGATGGGGTCTCAATGGTTGGAGTTGGGATGATGTTTTGCCGTATTTTATGAAAGCCGAACGAAATACCTTAGATCCTGCAAGAGGAAAGTTTGATCCTAATGTTCATGGCATGGAGGGAAAAATGAATACAGACTTTGCGCTTTATCGCACAAAACTTATGGAAGATATTTATGAAGCAGGCAAATTTAAAAAGTATGCATGGGATTTCGATTATAACAATGGAAGTCAATTAGGAGTGCATTTTTTGCAAATCAATACTTACAATGGAAGTCGAGAAGACACAGGAACGAGATACATTCAAGATGTGTTACCACGATCCAATTTATATTTGAGTGTAAATACGCACGTGACGAAGATATTATTTAACGGAAACAAAGCGACAGGAGTTTTGTATAGCTTGTTGGGACTTACCTTCAAAGTGACCGCTACGAAAGAAGTAATTTTAAGTGCTGGTTCATTCAACTCCCCGCAACTTTTGATCTTGAGTGGCGTTGGACCGCAAGAAACCTTAACTAAATTTAACATTCCTTTGGTAAAATATTTGCCAGTAGGTCAAAACTTGCAAGATCATCATTACTTAATTGCACCTACGTACATTTTGAACACTACCGGGAATTCCTTCTCTCTCAGAAATGTCACTTTGTTCAACATTTTATTGCAACTTTTCAATCAGCCAAATCCCCTGCATGTTCCTCACAACATTGAAGGCTTAATTTTCGACAAAATGGCTGATTCTCCATTACCTGCTGGTGTTCCAGATGTTGAATTTATGATTTTAACTGGAGATATTACCAAAGCTGGTAGTTTTGTGCGAGATGCTTTATGCTTTGATCGAAAATTTTACGACAAAGCCTTTGCGGGATTAAAGGACACGGAAAATGATACAATAAATTTCAATCCAGTATTACTCCATCCCAAAATAAGAGGAAATGTAACAATTCGCGACAAAAATTCCTTCTCGAAACCCATCATACGTAATTTCATGCTCAAAGACCCCTGCGACAGGAAAGCTATGCTTTTCGGTATTAGAAGGACACAAAGAGTTATTGAGTCTGCAGCCTTTGCAAAATACAATCCACAAATTTATCGATTTGATATCCCGGAATGTAATGTTTTTGTGTTTGATTGTGACGAATATTGGTATTGCATTATGGATTACTTGACGACAACATTGTATCACGATTCGGGAACGTGTCGCATGGGCACCGAAAATGACGAAAGGACGGTCGTTACACCAGATTTGAAGGTTAAAGGAATTCAAAAGTTGAGAGTTGTTGATGCTTCGGTCATTCCGGAAATTATTTCAGGACATACGGGATCGCCAACTATGATGATCGCTGAAAAAGCAGCTGATCTCATCAAGTCGGAGCATGGAATATAAGTTTTTTTCAAAGATATTTAATAATTTTTGTTTAAACAGCTTAATACATTTGCAGAATATTATTGAAAAAATAAAAAAAAAAAATAAGTTGTTTTTGTTTAGCTTGTTTAAACATTAATTGAATGACAAACTTTTTGACTAGGGACAGACAGCGCTCCAATTTTTTTCCTCTTCTGCCAGACTGTTTGAGTCTAGCGATGAATACATTTACGGGCTCAATATCGACTTCTTAATGTAGCACTTCCGTTCAGTAACTTCTGGGTTTGTTTATCTTGTCTGAAGATTCGAGACTGTCCTCATGTTGAGCAAAGAGTTTTCGCTCTCTGGTTCGTCGATTCTTTCAGATCTCAGAGGATAGTTATTTCTGATTAAGTTGGGTTGTGAGAGTGTGAAGCGTCACCAAGTGTTTTTAAAGCGACATCTTATGCAGCTTCCTTGTGAGTAGCTTCCCTGTCGCATACTTCCTCGGGATCCTTGCGAATGGTATGCCCGTACCAACCGAATTTTCTCTTGTGCATTTCCAAAGTTATATTTAGCATATGGCTCGTCCACCTTTGGACTCGTCTCAACAGATCTTGATTGGAGATCCGGTTAGACTCCATCCGTTTAGCGGTTGACGAAAGTGTGTAGTCTCCTCTTGATGTTCTCCGTAACGAGCCAGGTTTCGCTACCGTATACATGTAAGAACGGAAATTACGCCAAATTTGAAGATCGTCAAGGCTTACCTTGGTTTCTTGATTCGGGTTTTAACATCATCCACTCCATCGCCATCTTGCCCCACTATACTGCCCAAACACGGGAATTTATCGACGCGTTAATTGGTGAAAACCCTTGACTTAAAGAAATATTGAATTTTTAAAGTAAAATGGGAAAATTTTTTAATTTAAAAATTAAAATGTGTAGAATTATTTAAAAAATGTATAAAATTGACTTAATTTACGTTGGTTTATGTTTGTGGCGCTTCTATCAATCAGTAAAAGGTTCACAGTAAAAGAGCCACGTGTTGCTACAGAATCATTCGTTTGTCCATCCACATTCCCAGATATCTTTTGGATTCATCAGACTATCTGAAGTTTCTCTTCGATTTACTAATTATTTTATTTTTTTACGCCTTATTTTATCAAAATGAGTTTATAAAAATTACCTAATATGAGTTTTTGAATCAACTTTAGAACAATTTTTTGTAAATCTCCAACAAAAAAATTTTAATTTTTTAATTGATTGTTAAAATTAATTTTCTTTATTAAATATGAAATTTTCGCTGTGAAATAAGATACAAGAATATCTTCTCTTGATCTAATCTAATATCTTTTCGTTTAACTCTAATAAGGAATGTAACATTTACGTGTGTAAAAATATCTCTGTCTCATAGATCATTAGATTTATCTTTAAAACGCTAAAAGCTTTAATTTAAAAGTCTTAAAAAGTATATTCTTAAAAGGCTGATTCGATTCTGTTGTTGGCATGTGTCAATGTGTGCAACATAAGGAATTGCTTGCTCCTGAAAGCCTTCGAGCAAACATTGCATTTGTGAATTTTTTCCATGTCATCGGCACTTTTGGTCGCATTTTTCGACAAAGTTGAACTTGTAATACTGCTTTTTGCGGCACCATTTGTATTCGACACGGTTCCATTCTGACTGCTTCCATTGCCGAACGTGACGCGACTTGTCGCTGGATGGATTTGAACGAGATGCTGCTTTAATTGTGTCGTTGACAGCTGCGTCGCGGAACACAAAAAGCAATTATACAGCTTTGTCGGATCTTCTTCGTAGGTATTTGGAGGCGGAGCGTCCTCGTCGTCGCCTTCACAATAGTAGCACTTGACAGATTTGTATGAGAGATACGAGCGGAAACAAATGTTGCACTCGAAAAGGCGGTTTCCGTAGACATGCACCTTCATGTGTTTCCGTAAGTCACTTTGTTCGCGAAATCCCTTGTAGCAGGTGTCGCATTTGTGGGGCTTTTCGCCCGTGTGGATCATCATGTGGCGTTTCAGATTGTATTTCGACACGACTTCCTTCGGGCACAGCGGACAACGATACGTCCCATCGACATTTTCAAGCGTTTCGCAATTGCTGGAATTGTGACCGCCCGTCATTTGTGAATTTTCATCGAGATCTTCGTCATCACAGGAGTTCGTAAAGTGTTCCTCGTTGCCCTCATCGTCGTCGTAGTCTTCATCAAAGTCCGAGTCTGCCGTTTCCTGCACTGGCATTTCCCCGTCATTGACCTCCGACACTGGAATTTCATCGTTCTCAAGGGTTTTTTGACCATTCCGGCGGTCTTTCGAGTCCTCGTCGTCGTACTCGTAAAAAACGGAGTACTCATCGTGATATAATTCCATGATATTTATTACTTAAATATCTCGCTAAGTTAAGTGGAAGGAATCTGTCGGCATGAGATTTTTGCTTTGTTAAAACATAATATCACTTTGTTACGTATTTTTTTGATCTACAATTACGAGCTGCTTACTAACTACTGGCTAATACTGGAAAACCTGATTTTTCACTGAGATTTTCGCCGTAGAATCACATTGATTTTGCGTTTTTTTTTGCAGTGCTATTTAGAAAATCGCTTTGTTTACTACTCCAAAAGTGGCGACGAGGAATGTGGAGTGGAGAGTAATCGAAAATCGTGCCATCTATGGATCAGTATTGGAAATTTAAAAGGTCAGTATTTTCGTTTTATCACTTTCATTCGTCTCAAAATTAGTTCCAATTTTTGACGCACATCCGTTTTGGTGGCTCCAACCAGGATATTGACAACGTGCCTGTAGCGCCATCTGGCGACTTATCACTTTCATTCTTTTCCTTTGTAAAATAAAAAACATGTAAAATTTTATTTTTTCAGATATTTTTTTAATTTAAAATAAATATTCTGTTTAAAGAAAATTCAATTTGAATTTCCTGAAGTTTGCAAAATTTCATAATTTTTTTTTCATTTGTGTATTAATTATTTTAAAGTTGACATTAAAATACTGGAAAAGTGCAGTATAAAAAATGTTTTCAATATTTAAAAAATTTTTTTCGGAAAATTATTTTTTTTAATTAATTAATTTTAAATACCTAAATATTTTTAAATTAAATTTTTATGGTAAAAAACTTTGTTTAGGTATTAATATTTTTTAAGTTTAATTTTTGGGTACTAAAATTTTCAAAATTATCAAATTGTAAAATATTGTAAAATTTTTGATTTTTTTTTGTTTAAAATATTTTTGAATGTCCTGGAGTAAAAACATAAAAAAATAATTTTTATAAAATTAAAAAAATAGGACAATTTCTATTCTTTAAAAATAAAAAATATTTTTTTATTAATTATTTTTTACTCTTTGTAAATTTTGACGTAAATTTTGAGTAAATTTTTCATACAAAAATATACAAAAAAATATGGAAAATAAATCTTTAAAATTGTACCTTTAAAAATTAAATTTAAAAAAAAGATTAAATTCCTAAAACAGTTTAAAAATTCAAATTTAGTTAATTTATTCAAAAATAAATCTTTTTAGCATGCGATTTCCTGAATCGACGCTTGCAAACCGGACAATTGTGAGTTCCATAGTTGACAAGAGTATCAACACAACTTTCGCAAAGTACATGTCCACACGTGATGGCAAGAGTTGATAATTTTGCAAAGCTCATCAGGCACACTGGACACCGAAATCGATCAGCAATGGCAGCATTTGATGGAGATTCTTTCACTTCTGACATAACCTTGAAGGGACCGGATGGCGAACGTTGCGTTTCTTCTTCGGATTCGCTGTCATGCACGATAAAAGTCGGTCTTGGAGGTGTTTCCATCAGTTCTACATCGGTACTGGTTTCAGTTCCACTTGACTCACTTTCATCAATGTCATCCGTTTCCATTGAAGTTTCCGATGCTGATCGTTCAATTTCCGAGTCCATTTCTTCGTCTGAGTCAGGAACACGAAATGTTGGAATGCCAGACATTTTTGATTTTTGAAAAAATACAGATTTTGCTTAAAAAAAATAATCGCAACAAAAAATGACGTTTAATGAGAATAACAAAAAAGTCAAAGGTAACTTTGATCAAAAAGCAAAATTTTATCACACCCATTAATTTTTATTTAAATTTTGCGCCATTTCTCGACATTTGAATTTTTGAATTTTGCCCGAAGTCGTTTTCGGAAATTCTTTTACGGCATAAACGTATTTTGGGATTTTGAAATGCGCTAATTTGCCTTTGCACATTTCCTTGACTTCATCTCTTGTGATGGTTTCTTTGCCAGGTGCAAGTCTAATAAAAGCAGCGACTTCTTCTCCCATGCGTTCGTCTGGAATTCCAACGACCTAAAAAATTTTGAAAATTTTTTTTTTTAGATTTTTTTCTTAAATTTTGAAAAATAAAATTGGGCTAAAAAATTTAAAATTTTTATCAACTTTATGAAGCTTTTTGAAATTTTCTTTAAATTCTTTAAAATTTTTGTACAAAAAAAAAAAAATTTTATTAATTCTTTTAATTAATATTTTTGAATTTCCAAAGGCTAAATAAGACTGTGCAAATAAAAAATCAAATCACCAAATATAGATTCATTTCAGAAAAATAAAAAAAAAACAAAAATCTATAATGAAAAATAAATTTGGCGCATAAAATTTTTTTTTGTGAATAAAAAATTACTTTTGGGCTGAATGAAAAAATTGCTAAATTTGAGAATTATTTTTTTTTAATTGCGAAATTTTTTGCAATTTTTTGTTAATTGCGAAAAATATTAAAGAAGTCTATTTAAAAAAAAAACTCACGTGAGTCTCCAAAATTCCCGGTTGATGATTCAAAAAGTCCTCAATTTCCTTCGGGAAAATATTTTCACCACCACGAATGATCATTTCCTTCAGTCGTCCCACAATTTGTCCGTATCCGTCTTCGTGCAAAACGAATTGATCGCCCGTTTTGAGCCACCGATCTGGTCCAATCATCTCTTTTGTCTTCTCCTCATCCCCGTAATACCCCAACATTGTGCCATAAGTGCGCACACACAACTCTCCCGGTTTCCCAAATTCCACAACGTTACCATCCTGATCGATCACCTTTGCTTCCGTGTGTTCTTGCACATGCCCGACATAATCTAAAACGCGTTTTTTGTCCTCATCCCGCAACGATTGAAAAATAACTGCCGTCGTTTCCGTCATACCAAAGACACTTTTCACCTTTTCCACGCCCAAATACTCTTCCATGTCCTTTAGGAGCTTCGGGGAGCACGGAGATCCACCGATAACGGCCATTCGAAGGGAATCCAAGTGTTCCCGTTGCTCCTTGAGCTTTGCCACAACATCGACATACATCGTTGGAGTGCCGTAAATGTAGGAACATTGCTCATGCTTGATCGCTTTGATGGATTCTTCAGCTTTGTAACCGGGACTGGGCAAAACTAGCGTGGCACCGTGCACCAAAGCAGCCATAACACCAATTACGACCCCAAAAGCGTGAAATAACGGGACTTGAACGCAAATTCGATGGTAATCCTTGTCAAATTCTTGATTTTTTCCGATATGAAAGCCGTTATTGATGAAATTATAGTGACTTAACATGGCGGCTTTTGGTTTTCCAGTCGTTCCTGAGGTGAATTGGATATTGCAACAACTATCGGGCTGGATTAGATGTTGAAACAAGGCAATATGGGAGATTTCTTGTTGAGACGGAGCTCTTAAGAGGTCTTCGAAGGAATGCGCCCCACTGAAAATTGAATTTTAACGAGTTTTTTTGTTTAAAAAATGATCAAAAACAAGACTTACAATAATTTTCGGTTCGATTCAATAATGACAGTTTCCAATTTTGGATGTTTCTTACTCTGAATTTTCTTTTCAACGCCCGTTTCTAGCATTTCCGGTACAATTTTCCCAATCATTTCGTAGTAATTTTGTGATTTGAACGTTTCTGGTGCCACAATCGCCTTCATGCCGACTTTTTCGACGCAATATTCCAATTCAGGGACTTGATATGCCGGATTTAGTCCCACCAGGATGCATCCACTGCGTGCACAGGCCATTGCCGTAATGTACCACATTGTATAATTGGGCGATATGAGTCCCACGCGATCTCCTTTTCCGATGCCCAAATTGTCGAACGATGCCGCTAATCGATCTGCCTTCTCCAAAATCTCGGGAAATGTGTAACGTTTGCCTTCGTGACACGAAACGATGCATTCGCGATTCGGATAAAGATCGGCAGACATTTGGAGTTGCTGACCAACTGTTCGGAAGATCAACGGCGATGAGCCAACGTGATGGAAATAACTCAATTTCGGACCATTTTGCGTGTGAGGTGCGTTCAAAACAGTCGTTACAGCTGAAAAACTGATAAAAAAAATTAAGTAATCTTTATCTGATAAGAAGATTTTTTTACAAACTTTCGTTGCGTGGCTAGAAGGACATTCAACTTGCGAATATCGACAGCGATTCGTAATTTAGCTGCGAAGGTCAAGTGTTTGACATACATTTTGCTCGCGTTTTATCTAAAAAATTGAATATCAACAAGGCAATAAACAGAAAAAAAATAACAAAGAAAGAATCCGTATTAACGACTCAAACTTTACTGCACCGCGGTTTTGAATGAACTGAGAGAAGAGTCCGTAGCTGCGTTGAGCATATCATCAACCAGTTTCGTTTCTTATCTATTTACTTCTCATTTAATTGTAAGTAAATACTACGAGGCAGAGATACAACTACATGCGCAACGGGCCTTGTTTAGAATGAATTTATACAATTGATGAAGATTACCGGTGAATGGAATTTTTTACCTGATCTATTGAAGGGATATCAAAAATTATTTTTTATCCTGAAAGAGATTTTTTTGTAACGATGTGCATTTGAATTAATTGTTTCTGATTAAAATTTTATAAAAAAAATAAATAATAACAAAAGCTTTCATTTTAACGAATTAACGGACATTTAAAAAAAAAAAGTGTTGACAGTCAAAATGACAACTGTCAAAATTTTAGGTAAAATGTAAGTTTTTCAAAATTATTTAAAATTTCTTTAATTAAAATTCAAAACGCGAAAGCAAATTTTTCCTTAACTCCAGAATTTTAAAATTAAGTTAAAAATTTATTTCGACAAGTTACAATATGACAGCTGTCAAAATTTGTGGTAAAACGTCACTTTTAATTTTTTTATTATTTTTTTTTGTTTAAAATTCAAAAATTTTTCCTTTATTCCTGAATTTTGAAATTTAGGTTTAAAAATTTATTAAGAGAGTTTAAAATATGACAGCTGTCAAAATTTTTTGTAAATATAAAGTTTTGAATGAATTTATAAAAATTTTTTGATCAAAAATTGAAAACTAAAAATTATAACGGATTGTTTTTTCATTTTGAGGTATTAATTTGAAATCATAAATTTTGACATCTGTCAAAGTAATGACAGAAATGAACGTAATTTTCTTGATTTAAATTCATTTTAAGCCAATAAAAGAATATTTTAAATCAATTTTTGGTTAAATTTATGCAATTTCAGACTTTATTGCTTTTGAAAAGTCGGAAATTGATTTAAAATAATTTGACACCTGTCATTTTTTTTTTCATTTAACAGTCAAAAATAATTTTTAAATATCCTCTATAGAAATAATTAGGAAAAATGTTACTTTATTTTACTTATTCTTCAAAAAAACAGTCAAGATTGATTTTAAGATTTCAATATTTTTTAAAAAATTTGACAGCTGTCATTTTTGTACCTAAATGTCAAAAATTCTTAGAAATTTATACATTCCATAACTTAAATTCTACTAAATGAATCAATTTTTTGTGTTGAACGACAATTAGCTGCCAGGATTTAAAGAAAAATTCATGTGAAAATTCTTCGAAAATTTAAAAAAAAATCTCAAAAATGACGTGTAATATTGATTGCATACCTCATTAAATGTCGGCAAAAATTCTTTAAAAACTTATTTTTTACGTAGAACGAAGTCAACGGGCTCTCAGTAACATAAAAATTTGTAAACCTTCGCCACTAAAAACTACAAACCTGTTTAATTTGATGCTCTTGACTCATAAACGCTAAAAAAAATTCAATAAAAATAATTTCAATTTAAACTTTAATTTATTGACTAAATTCTATCATTAAATTATCTTGTTTCTATAAATAATTTTTTTTAAGTAAATTTCTTCTTGTTTTCCATTTTTGCTTCTTTTTTTTTATCTCACAATCAGTGTTGCTTTAAGTTGAAATTTTTAAATTTAATTGAAAAATGAAGTGTAGAGGATAGAAAAAGTGGGAGAATTGAAAGTATTTAAAAAGGCGGCAAGAAATATTTCTTTTTGGTGACCATTAAAAGTACTGACTTGGCTTTTCTCCTAATCCTAACAATAAAAATGTTCAATCTCTTTCTGTATTTGTATGACTTTTTTGTTTCGTTCAGTATTAAATTAATTATCTACCTATGAAGTAAATGGGACTACAACTTAAAATATTAAACGTAAATATTTTTTATTTCTTTGTATATTCGAGAATTATTTGTCTGTCATATGTGTTTGTTTCGCACTAAAAAAAAAATAGTTAAAAATTTCAAAGAAAAATATTTTTCTCTATATAAAAAAGGGTACAACATCAATTTTCTGTTTAAAAAGTTTGAACTGACATTTTTCCGCTACCACTACTTGAATAATTTACGAATTTTGTTTCACTACAAAATGTTGCCAAAGAATTTCTTTGATTTTTTCTGTGTTTTTTTGGTTGTTTTAGTCAAGAAAGGACGATTATTAATTATTATCGTTATCAACTAGTAAATTATTTATATTTATCAGGTGACTGGCACTTTAAAAATTTGACGTTAAGTTACAGGAGAGCTGACGGGAGTCTTTTTGCTGGACTTTAGCGACTCCGAGATCGACGAGAATGATGTGAGGATCGACGGTCCCTGTTGAAAAATTTGTCTTTATAAAATTTTTCGGGTAAAAAAATCAAAAAAATTACCGATCCGAGCGATGATGTGGCGGTGAGCTGTACTTTGAATTACTTCGTTTTCGGTCTCTACTTTTTGAGCGGCTTCTTCGCGAGTATCCATGTGATTTGCGGTCACTAAAAAAGATTTTTTGAACAAAGAAATTTTTTTTTATTGAAATTTTCGTGATTTACCGTTCCGATCCTGATCGTCTTTTGTCCCGATCTCGTCTTTCCTTGTCGCGATCTTTGTCGAGCGAGCGTCTTTCCTCTTCTCTGCGTTTTCGGGCCTCTTCGCGTTCCTTGCGTCGTGCCTCTTGCATCTCTTCCACCGCGCGTTTCAGTTGCAAATAGCCGAGATGCTGTTTTCCCGACAAATGGTCGTCAATTCGTTGCTGCACGTCGCCAATGATGAGAAATGCGCCGCAAACTTCACACACTTCCATCTGCTTTTCCTGTGCGGCAGCCAATTCCGCGGCATTCCAGCCCATGCTCTCCTGCGTCTTGGTAATTTGCTCCTTTTCCTCCTTCAGCTCGTCACAAACGCGCATCAGGGCTTGCGCTTGATCGACGTCGCCCCGCGTTCCGGCTTCCTCTGCTTCGCGCACGAGTTTGTTTATTTTGTCCGTAAGCGAATTCAGCTGTTCTTGTGCCTTCGTGATGGGCTTTACCGGTGCCCCGGCATTATTTTGCTCGAGTTTGCTGTTCATCAGCAGCAGTCGTTGCTTTCCCTTTTGTATCCGACGATCGACGTCTGTCAGCATGTTTGTGCAAAACCTCAGAAATTCGTCCTCGTATTGCGTTTTCTTGAAGCTCGGCTTCGCATCTTCGAACAGGCGTTTCGCTTCGTCGTCATGCAGTCGTGCGCACTGCCCCAAGTCGACGCGCGTATTGACAAAAAGGTCGTGCGGACAAAATTTCACCAGATAAAACGTACAAAAGACACTGTCCTCCCAGGTTATTTGTTTGACGGCGGACGGGTCTTCGTTGCGATTCCGGCCCATCAGCTCGTCGAGCAGTTGTCGTGCTACATCCACCATTGCGGGCGTGCTTTTGTATCGGGGATCGCAGAATGTGGGACGGCAACGCAGAAAAATGACAAAGTTTTGCGGAAAATCGCTTAAATTCGGGAGTTTTTTGGGCTTTTCTTTTGTTTTCGGACTCCTTGTTGTTGTTCCACTGAGACGATGCCAAATGATAAATACACACGAACGTACGTCTCATCTCTTTTTTACGCCTCATGTCAGTAGCGGACTCGGGACTTGTGAGTTTTGGGATTTTTTTAGAAGGGCATTACAATTTTTGAGCTGAAAATTAAAATTTTGGGCAGGGCTGAAAAAAATTAAGTAAAAGTCACTAACAATTATTCAAGTTAAATTATTTGATTTAATTCAAAAAAATTTACAAATTATTTTAAAAAATTATGTTCCTAAAATATGATGAAAAATTTTCAAAAAGTCAAAAACTTTTGAACAAAAGTTTTTTTTAATTAAGTTTTTTTAAGCTTAAGTCAAATTTTTTTGGGCCTTTTGGTTCAATTTTCAAAAAAAAAAAACTTAAAAATTGAATTAAATTCAAAAAACGAGTGGTGAAGAAAACATTCATAAAATTTCCTATTATCCAGTTTAAATTTTTTTACTAAATTTTCCAAAGTAAAAAAAGTTAGATTTACTAAAAAAAATTCAGATTTCGATTCTAGAAAAATAAAAGTAAAAAAACTTTGGAGGAAAAATGTAAAGTGGCTTTCTAAAAATAATTTTAAATATTTTTAAATTAAAATAATTTTTAATATTTTTGTTAAGTATATTTATGTATTTTTGTAGTAAATATTACTAATCAATTTTTTATAAATTTTGAAAAAAATTGATTATTTTATCAAATTTTAATATCCAAGAATTTTATTTTGCCTTTTTTGTTTGAAAGGGACTGAAATTTAAAAAAATTAATAAAAAATCCTATTTTTATAATTTTATACTGAAATTTTTGCTTGGAAACTTTTTTATTTTCCCTTTTCTTAGTTTTTCTTAAAAAATATTAGATTTTATTTTAATTTTCACTTTGAACGACCTCAAAAATTTGAAAAAATTAAATTGAAAGTTTTTTGAACCACTTCAATTTTTATTTTTTAAAGTCCGGCACTGATTAAAACACAAAACTCGCATCGTCGTCGATATTCACAGGCCTAAAACATACCTCCATTTACGACTAATCGCACGGAACTTTAGAAATTCACGAATTTTCTGCGGAAAAACCTGCCAAATCCTGCTAAAAAAGTGTTCCGCACCAAGCTGAATGTTCCGAGAACGCGTCGCGAGTGCAAATTTTCGGTAAAATGGTGAAATAAGTGCAAAACACAACAATAATAAAGGCGGCTCATCACCACATTTCGACTCAACTCTAAATATAAATACATAATAATAATAAAAACTATATACAACACAGAAAAAACGCCATATACACAAAAGAAGTGAATTTTACAAGAAGACGAAAAAAAGTGAGATTTTACAAGATTACTCGAAGATTTGGGACGACGAGGTGTTGTAAGGTGGAAAAATGCGACTCGCAAGTCGGTCGCTAAATCGTTCGCTCATTCCCACGGGACTCTGCCTGATTTTTCTCGTGGTTCTTGTGTTCCCATTTCGATTAGAAGGTAATAACTTTTTTTTTTGCATCTATTATTGTGTCCGAATATGGCTTACGAACGAGCGAACGACACAGAAGACGCACAAACAACGACGTAGCAGCGTGTCTGTCTGTATGTTTGCTTTGCTGCTGCTGCTTAGTGGAACTTTGTGTGTTGTTTATATTAATCGCATACACACAGCACAACAACAACAAATATGCTGATTAATCACAATTTTTTTTTCGAAAATTTTATTATTTATTTATTATTATTTTTGGTTGCGTTGCTGTTTGTTGTGCTATATGTCACCATTGAAATGCCCAAAAAGACCTTGAACGTCGAAGAAACTATTTATTATTGTTTGCATTCGCGTTTGTCAATAAGAAAAAAAAAATAAGATTCTAATTGGAGTCGCGGTGAAAGTTTTTTTTGCGTCGTTCGTTCGTTTTTTTAAGCTTTGACGAAAAATTAAAAAAGGATAAAATTTAAAATTTTATTTTTGTTGCAGCTTCGACACTTCGACGGCATGAAAGAGAGATCAATGGCACCCTCAGCAATCGCAAAATAGATGATGGAACGATATTTCCGATACAGGAGAGTGAGGCGCAAGTTGTGCCACAAGCGTCAACCAAGGCGAATGAACGCAATGAAACACGTGAGTTCCCGCAAAGTTGTGAACGGGGTTCAAAAAAGTTGTGGAAAGTGCAATTATTGGGAGGATTTTCATAAAATTTGTTGAAATAAGGCACAAAGTGTCTTGAAATATTTTAAAAAGTGACGAAAATAGTGAATTTTGAAATTAAAGGACTGTAAAATAGCTGAAAAGTTACATTAAGACTGATATAAATCGTTTAAATTTTATAGATTTTCAAAAAGATAGGAAAGAAATTTCTCGAATTCCATGGATTTTAAATGTTTTTATAAACCATACAAAAATTTTAAGGGTGACGATAATTCAAAATACTTCACGAAATTGATTATTTATAATTTGACAAAGTAAAGAAAATTTTGAAACTATTTTTATGGATGCTTTTTCCAAAATTTGAGTATTTTCTTAGATTTCATTAGCTCGATATAAGCTATGACTCCCGGAACTTTTCAAAAAATGTTTCAAAAAATCCAAGAATCGAAGAATTTTTTAAAATTATTTTTGATATTAAAATATCCTTTTCAATGAAAACTTGAGATTTTTTGAACAAATTTGTCCAAGGTTTTAACATTTTGGGATTATCCGTGCTCAAAATCATTAGACCAATATTTCAATTAAAAATGTCCATAATTTTTTCTTTTCAAATTTTCCGAAGAGGAATTCTTGAAAAATGAAAAGAGGAAAAATGTGAAAAATTTTATAATTTTTGGGTACATTTTTGAACTCAAATATGAAACCTTTCTTTAAAAAAAAATTTAAAAATCATAATTGTCTCACTTTTTCACATTTTTAGTGAATAATATAAAAACTGATGACCTTAAAATGCAAAATCCTAAGATATTTTAAGAAAAAAATTACTTTTTCATGATATTTAAAAATTCCTTCCAAATATAAGAATAAAAAAAAAATATAATTTTTAAGTTTTAAAATTCTTTTAGTTAAAAATTTCATCAAAAATTACCAATTTTTGGTGTATTTTCATAATTTTTGTATTGAAAATCGTATTTCGACATTAAATTTTCTTTAAAAAATAATTTTCATAAAAATTATGGAAGATTTTATCAAAAAAATTTTTAACAGTTATTTTTATGATATTCACTTTTTTTTCAATTTTAAGTAAAATTTTTTTAGATCAATTTTTAATACACAAATATCAATGTATAAAAAATTGAAAACAACAAAAATATTGATTAACGGTCAAAAATTCTTTGAACTTTGGCATTTTGTATGAAAAAAAGTATTTCAAAGTTTTTTTTTTGCACCCCCTATTTTTATTTCAAAAATTTTGGACAAAACTATTGAGTTTCATTTGGAGCGGCCTTATAAAAAACTAAAAAAAAAATTAAAATTCTCACAAAAATAATAAATTGCCTTAAAAAAAATTATCTTCTTCCTTAAAATCCTTAAAAAACTTCTACACTTCCTTAAAAATTGCACTTTACGTACCTTTTTCTTGAACCGTAAACATCACACGTAACGCCCTTGAGACACTTCCTTGACACATTTTTCTCTCTTTTTAGGTCGCAAACTGAAATGCCACTGTGACATTTGTAAGGACACAAACAACGTTTGCGAGACAACTGGATATTGCTTCACGTCAAAATCCATCGACAAGGTGAAGGGCGAAGTGTTCCAGTATCGGTAAGTTTTGCTTGATGTCACACCGTTTTTTCTAACCTTCATCATGTTCATCGTAATCAAAACTTTTAATACACACCGAAAAAATAGGAGTCTCATTTGATCTTCAAAAAAAAATGCTAAAATTGGAAAAAAATTGAATTGGAAATGAACCTATGCAAATTTCTGCTGTGGATCAACGGAACATGTCACGCAAAATCTGAAAACGAAATGAAATTCAAAATTCCGCTGCTTTTTTTCTCTTTAAAAAATTACATCGCTACCAAGAAATTTGACTAACAAATCATTTTTTGACGTTTTTTGTATTTTTTTTTCATATTTTTTAATTTTTTGAAAATTTTTCATGAAAAAAATCTCTTTAAAAAAATCAAAAAAAGATGCATCGATGACCCGTTATTTTACAAGACGTGGTGTCATCCGGACGATCCCATCAAGGGACCCAAAACACGTCCCGTTACCAATATCGGAGGTCAAGCGTGCTGCAAAACACACGACCTTTGCAATAAAGAACTCGATCCGCTGTTGTGGGATTATCGCAGGGCACGCAATGACAACCATCCGGTCTTGTACGACAAAGAAGGTTTGAGGAACAGAGTGACATTAACTCGTGTGAAGTTTTCTTTTTTGTGAGAGTTCCGATGGAATAACCCAAAAAAATATTCATTTTGTGACTTTTCCCGCTCAAAATTTTTACTAATCCAGCTTTGAAGTCATTTCCGGCAACATTTTACGCATTTCGTTTTCAGAAAACCCCTTTTTCCTATTTAAAAAAAAATAATTTTAACAAAAAAATTAACAAAGTCCTTTGAAAAAAAAAACGCGTCGTCCTGAAAAAAAAAATTAAAACGAAAAATATCCACAGGTGCTTGGATGAACAGTTTGTGTTGGCTGACAGATTGCCACTCGAATGTCACACGTCCAAGGAACGAAAATTCGACTTAGTAATTGATTGTTGTCGCACAGACTTTTGTAACAAAGTTCCGTTGGAATTTCCGAAGCGAGGTGATTTTTTTTGTCAAAAAAAAAAAAAAAAATTAGTAGCTAAAAAAATTATTTGGTGATGAGAAATTCTGTAGCACTTTCTATAATTTTTTATTTTTATTCAGTAGTCGCTTTTTAATATTTTTCACTTTCTTTTCTTCCGCCTTTTCAAAAAATATCTGCAAAAAAAAAGGGAAATTGAAGTTGCTTTGCAAAAGACTTCATCTCAGGTCATTTTTCGAATTTTTAAAAAATTCATTCAAAAAATGCGCGATTTTTATTAGAAAAAAATAATTTAATTAAATTTACCAATAATCACACACAGATGCCTTCCCGAACACACTTTCATCCTTGACCGAGCAATTCACTGCGACGACAAAATTGGATTTTATTGTTGCGATAGTTACGATTTCTGTAATCGTGACATCTCCAAGAATATTACTTCGATTCCAAGTAAGAATCTCCTGTGAATGTTATTTTTTTGCGTGTGAAAAAAAATATTGGGAAATTTTTGTCCAAAGAAAAAATATTCTATTTTTATTGTGATCGTCTTTCATCATTAGGCTGCTCCATTTTTTTTTTTTCGGCGAAGACAAAAAAAAATAAAAATTATCAAAAATTAATTCGATTTCAACAAAAAAAAAAAAATGTTCTTTGTAAATTAAATTTAAAGATACCTAATTTTATTACTATTTTTTTTTTGTAATTTTTTATTTAAAAATTTCGAAAAAAATAAAAACTTTATCAACAATTTTCGTAATTTAAATAAAATTTTAAAAAATATTCAAGGCGTAAATAAATTTAAATTGAAATTAAAAATTAATATATTTATTTTAGTTTTTATTTTTTCAAAATTGAAAAAAATATTTGCATTTAAAATAAAAATTTTCATTTTTTCCTGATAAACAAGCAATTGAATTTAAATTAATTAATAAATTATGTTTTTATTTTTTTTATTTAAAAATTTACGAAAATATTTTTGATTGAAAAAAAGAATTGCAAAAATTTTTTGATTGAATTTAATTGAATTTTCATATTGAAAAAAAAAATTAAAATTAATTAAATTAAATTAAAATTATATCAAAAAATATTTCAATTTTTTTTTAATTTCAAATTCACAACAAAAATAGTTGGACAAAAAATTGTAAAAAATTTTTTGGAGCAGCCGTATATTATAATTTTTCTATTACTTCCATCAAAATTTGGAAAATCATGTAAATAAATGCAAAAACAGGTCATGATTGGAGGTAAATTTGTGTTTGGGGTCGTATTGATACGTGCATTACATACATACAAAGTAACCGAAGTTTATATTGTGACGTCCCATGTTTATTATCACCAGACTTGCAATTCTTTATCAATAGACTTGCAAATTTATTGTGCGCCGCTGTAAGTTATAAAAATATATTTTTTTAAGTTTAATTGGGAAAAATGTGTTATTTTTAAAAAATAATAAAAAATTGATTTTTTTTTGTGAGAGTTTACCCCGTTTTAACTCCAAATTACTCTGGATATAACATTCATTGCAAAGCAGTTTCTCTCCTGATTTATTTTTATTGTTTGCATGTTTTAACGCTCTTTTTGACTATCTTACTACTAATGAACAATTTGCATGTCCTCTAGCTGTAAATATTAGCTTTTTTCTGTTTTGTTTGTTTGTTTTCGTTTAACAACATTTTTAATTGCCTTTTTTAATGTAATTTTTTTCCTCATTCCCCACAAGTAGCCGAAGTCCCGAGACCCGTTTCCAGCTGGGGTTTCATTGTGCTGCTCGTGTCCGCGAGTATCGCGTGTTTGTGCATCATGGGATTGCTGGCGACCTTTTTCCAGCGACGTCTCAAGAACCAAGGTTCGCGTCAAATTTTGCCGGAAGATTCGTTGTGCGGACCAAATGTTCCCATTTTGCCGGGCAAATCCATCCGAGATTTGATTGAGATGACAACGAGTGGTTCGGGTTCGGCGGGATTGCCGTTGCTGCAACAAAGATCGATCGCGCGGCAAATTCAGTTGATCGATGTCATCGGCAAGGGACGTTTTGGCGAAGTTTGGCGAGGAAAGTGGCGCGGTGAGATGGTTGCCGTTAAGATTTTCTCGAGTCGCGAGGAGTCGTCGTGGTTCCGAGAGGCGGAAATTTATCAGACGAAGATGTTGCGACACGAAAATATTCTTGGATTTATTGCGGCAGATAACAAGGATAACGGGACGTGGACGCAATTGTGGCTCGTTACGGATTATCATGAGCACGGATCGTTGTACGATTATTTGAATATGCGGATTGTGGATGTTAAGACGATGATGGGAATGGCATTATCGATTGCCACGGGTTTGGCTCACATGCATATGGAGATTTTGGGAACGCATGGTAAGATTTTTTTAAAAATGTAAATAAATTAAATTTTAAGAGAAAAATGTTTTAAAATCGATTTTTTGTCGAAATTATTTTTTTTTAATTTCTCGAAAATTATTTTTAAAATTTGATTTTTTAAAGAAATTAAAAAAAAAATTATTTTTAAAAGTGGAAAAAATAATTTAATTGCTTTAGAAATGAATTTTTGCACAAAATAAAATATTGTCAAAAATAAATAAAAAAATGAAAAAAGTTATTTATTATTTTAAAACCTTAAAAATTTATTTAAGGAACAATTTTTAGAAGAAAAAATTTTGTGAAAATTTTATATTACCTACTGTTAAAAATTATTTACTTGAAAGTTTTTTAAAAATTCTGTTCAAAAATAAAAAAATCCATTATATTCCATTGAAAAATTTAAAATAATTTTTTAGCGGCGAAAATGCCTAAAATATTTTTAAAAATTAAAAAAAAAAATAAATGCAAAAATTTAGGAAATATTTTTTAAAAGCCTGTTGAAAAAAAGTCGAAAAATTTTAATTTTTTCTTCATAAAATTTAATTTTTCAACGAAACTTTTAATTTTTTTTTAGGCAAAATGAACGTCGACGACTACATGGGAAAACCGGGTATCGCGCATCGCGACTTGAAAAGTAAGAATATCCTGGTAAAGTCAAACTTGACTTGTGCTATTGGGGATTTGGGATTGGCCGTGCGCCATAATGTTAAGAATGACTCTGTTGACATTCCGTCGACAGATCGTGTTGGTACAAAGCGATACATGGCACCTGAGGTAAGTTTCCGCATTTTTCTATAAAAATTTGATAAAAAAAAAATAAAAAAAAATCATTTTTCGCAGGTACTTGACGATACCATTGATATAACTCAACTGGATGCATTCAAACGTGCCGACGTCTATGCATTCGGTCTCATTTTGTGGGAACTTGCACGTCGCTGTGATATTGGCGGCAAATACGACGATTATCAGTTACCATTCTACGATGTTGTGCAACCCGATCCCACGATTGAGGAAATGAGAAAGGTTTGGTTTTCGTGATTTTTTCATAAATTTTAGTTAATTTTTGAATTTTTTTCGTAGGTTGTGTGTGTCGATCGACAACGACCAGTAATTCCCAACCGATGGGATTCGTCTGACACACTGAGAAGCGTGTCAAAAGTTATGAAAGAGTGTTGGTACTCGAATCCATCGTCGCGATTAACGGCGTTACGGATTAAGAAAACACTGGACAACATCAGGAATGACACAATTAACATAATTAATGCTTAAAAAGCATCGAAATCGAGTCATTCAACTGCATTTCTTTCATATTATTAAGAACTATACATAGAAAAAAACTAAGTTTTCCCCGATTTTACACCTTTTTATAAATATTTACATATATTTATTACTTTTACATCGTTTTAAAACGTAATCCTTCTACTCCTCAACACAAAAACGACAAGTTTTTATTGTAAAATGGTAAATATGAGTTCCAAAAAATGATTGTTTTAATTTTATATTATTTTAATATTTTTTTTATAATTATTAATTTTAACAAAAACTATCATTAAATAATATTAAAATAGTATACTTGTGTATGTAGATCATATATATGTATAATGAACGATAAAAAAAACATGTTTTTAAGAAAATATTTAATGATAAGCATTTTCGACTACTGGAAATTTTGTTAGAAGAATGAGGAATGTTATTAATTTTATTTATTATTATTTTTTTTATTAAAAACATATTCATCATTTATATAGGATTTTGTACTAAAAACTACCAATTATTAAGTTTTTTTTTGTTTTCGATTAAGAACTGACCAAATCCGACAACATCAATACTTGCCCCAGTTAATAAAAAACGAAAAAATACGTATAATCAATAATTTAATCGTGTGCTCAATTTTTTCCTTATTATATGATAGAGTAATAGCAAAAAAAATAAAAATACGTTAATCTAGTCAAGCGTTTGTGTTACAGTGCATTTAAAAAAACGGACAATTATTTGGATTTGGTCTTGTTAACATATCTTCTTCCTTATAAAAAATTAATTTTTTATACAAAAAAAATTTAAAAAGTTGCAATTAATTATTTTTTTTTGTTAAAATATTAATCGATCACATCAACATTCATCAACCAAACATACACATTCAAATATTATTTATAAGAATAGTTATTAAAAAAAAATTAACCGCATATAATACATAGACAAGTACCTTAAAAACCAGTCAAATGGTCCTTCCTTCCTTTTTTTGTTTGTTTGTTGTTTTTTTACTCATCATACATAATCATAGTAATTATAAAAAATAAAATAATTAAAAAAAAATCGTTGTCATGGCCTCGCACATTTTCGCAGGAAATGAGAGCCGTTTTCCATTAATTATTATTAATATGACAAAGTATATCGATTTTTAATTGAATTACTACAATATATATATTTAAGGGAAATATACAATAGTTTATAATACATTTAATGCAACATACATAGTCAATAGTCCATGAACGAAAAGTGATCGGTTAATTAAAATTTTAATAAAAAAAAAATAATTAATTTTAACTTTTTTAAATTACTTTTTTTTTCTTTTGTAAAAGAAAGCTCCTGAAGGATACAAAAATAATACAAACCTGAAAAATGAAACACAAAACACAACCTACAAATTAAATAGAAAATATACAAACAAAAAAAAAGACAACTTGACAAAAGAAAATATTAAAGAAAAATAACTAAACTGCCGTTTATTAATTATATTGAAAGAAAATAAAGATTACATACATGTTATATTACAAAGAAAAAAGAAACACATTTAAAAAAAGGAAATTAATACAAAACTGAGTAGTATATGTACAACACAGAGAGAAAGATTACTTTAATAAAATGAATAACAAAACACAGAGTTAATCGAAAAAAAAATTAAAGTTTATAAAAGTGAAAAAAAAACTTATAAAATTATTAATTAATATAAACGTATAAAAATATATATATATTAATGCTCTATATATATATATATATATCATATAAATAATATTGATAGTAATAATTTATTGATACATAAAAAATACAACCAAAAGAAAACCATTCAATTCATTGTCTTCTCATCATCATCTTAAAAATCCAGAAAAAATATACAACACAATTTTTTATAATTTTTACTTTCAAGAAAAAAAAATAAACCGACGACTGAGGTTTCAGAACAACAGAAAAAAATAAAGAAACCTATATTTTTATACTACAAAAAAAAAAAAATATAAAATTATTTTTAAACTAAATCTCACGAAAACAATAGAAAAATTTGCCAAAATAAATTTACGCACATTTAAATAAAAAAATAATCGAACATTTTAAAATAATAAATATTTAAACAAAAAAAAAATAGTAATTCCGCAATATGACGATGAATTTAATGGTCTTCCTTCATTTTTTTTTCAATTTTATTTCCTACATTTTTACAATCTTCCGATGGTTGACATGCATACAATTCCGATTCCTAAATATATAAACAGAGATTTTATGAAGAATATGTTTGATACTACTTAAAAATATTTCAAATTTACTCAAAAATATATTTCTTCACTCTTCATAAAGTTTCTATCCTTTAATAAAGAAATTTAAAAAAAAATCTTAGTACCAGTAGTAACTAAACAAAAAAAAGTAATAATTCAAGAATACAGAATCCTTATTATCTAATATTAATAATAAATAACATTAATGATCATGAGAAAGTTAGCAAAGCAAAGTATATTCTTTACAACACAAGAAAAAATTAAAACAAAAAATATATATTGTATATCATGAAAGTAAGAAAGAAAAATTTAATTCAAGTGTTAAGTGAGAATACAAAAAAAAATGATGAAAAGTTAATGATAGAAAAATAATATTATAACAAAAAAAATATTATTTAAGCGTAAGAATGGGAAACAACAAAAAAAAAGTTTATGAATGAAGCTTACAAAATATGATAAAAAAAAAACAAATGAGATGAGAATGAGCTAAGAAAAATATATTAAAGGATGAACGAATGTTGTGAAGTCAAGAAATTAAATAAAAAAGGAATGAGTGATGTTTTTTCTTTGTGTGTAAATAAAAAAAAATATTAATTATTATTATTAACATAATATTAGAAAGAAAAACTACATTTTATCATTTCCTTTTAAAAAAAATCAAACATTGAAAGAACAAAATTTAATAAAAAAAAATAACTCATTAAAATTTAAATTATAAAAAAAAATAAATTTATTCGTGAAATTGATATTTGCAACTATTTTATACTAAATTTGAAGCTGTTGAAGAAAATTTGGACTGGATTGGCTGTAAAACTTTCAAAATTATAAAAAAAACAATTGAGAAATGTTAAAAAATTTAACAGACTGACAAAAAAAAATTTGGCGATAAATATTTACAAGAAAAAAAAATGGTGAATTTAAGAAATTGAACAATGTGTTAGTTATTTGATCGGAAATTATTGGCCTATTAATGTTTTTTTAATGAATTTTTTCAAGCATTTAATGCTTCAGACATGGAGTTAATATGAACTTTTAAAGTTCAGGTGTTATGTTTCATTAATAATTTTTTTATCATATATTATTCTAAATCTATATGATTATTATTATTATCATGATCATTGATTTTTTTCAACAATATTTGAGAAAAAAGAAAAAAACAAGAAAATATCTGTATTTGTATAATCATTATATATATAATACATAAAAATATATATAATGAGAATTATTTTATAAGAGTTTATAACTATATATATATATTATATATTAATATTTAGAAAGTGAAGTAAAATTATAATTATAATACAAAAGAGATAAAAATTTGAAATAAATGATGAAAAAATAAACAAGTTTTGTCATGTGCTCTAATTTTCTTATCGCATTCTAGATAAGATCAAACACGCAAACGCCTGTTCCTGTCCTTCCACGACGATTTTTTTATGTTTCTAGCGACCAGTAGGTGAGAGAATGCACAAAACGTCCATCAACAAAGAAGGCATTGCTTGCATAACAGCAAAACAATAGAAAAAAGGTAACGATATTGCGTGACATTTTAGTTGAAATTAAAATAAATATTATAAAAGCTATTGCCCCGTAAGTAAATAACACTGCCACTCATTTTTTTCGTCACTCTCGAAAATTTTTTTTTAAATATTTTTTTTTTTGCACAAAAATATTGACACAAAAACGAGATAAATTAACACTTGTTTCGTGATTTTTTGTTATTCATCGCCAATTACAAAGACATGTATCATTGTTTAATGTTGACGCAACTACTTTTCGGTAGAAATTTCACCCTCATTAGTAGTCTCCATTAAATTCATTAAGAATTAATTCACTTGTCGTATCAGAAACACCTCATATTGACACAACTCATACACACACTGATGCCTGATAAGACGAGCAATTGAAAAAAATTGAAGCGCTAGGCAATCATCATTAAACGTTGATACCCTTGCCTTCGTGTGGAGTAAAAGTAATATAATGACATTCATTCAAAACGTATTTTTTTCATATTTCTGGTGAGCCAGTTAGAGTTTAACGTCCTTTTTACATGAATTATTGTCATAAAGGTTTAGCGCAATCTGATGAAATGCATCGGAAATGGATATGGAATTATGTTTTATGGGCTGATAACGATGGAATGGGTAAACAAGTCAATCATGTGGTTGGAGATTTAAATTGTGGAGTAAGAAACAAACTGAGATTAGAGAAAAATATTGAATTTTAGGAGATTTTTAAGTATTTTTGTTGAGAAGGAAATAGATTTTTGTACGAATTTCCGTTTAAATCATGAAATTTTATTATAATTTTAGTAAAAAATTTAAATACATCGCACCTAATTCATCTAAAATTGATTGATTTTGGTCGCCATTGTCCATAAAAGTTGATTTTTATACATTGAAGCATTTAAAAAAATTCCTAAGAAAAAAAATTAAATAGGTTTTCACGAACAAAATTCATTCAAAAAAATTTTCATGATAAAAGAGTTTTCAATGATATTAAAATGTTTTTAAAATAAAAATATTTATTTTTTAATATAATATTTTCAAAAATAAATAAAACAAAAAAAAATTAAAACGTAGGTACATTATGGATTTGATATTTTTTAAAAATATATTTAAAATTGTGTTATGTATATATAATTATAAATTTAAGAAAATTAGGTAATATCGAATAAACCAATTTAAATAAAAAAAAAAAATACTAAAAATCTCGAAAAAAAATCTGGAAAATTTCATTAATATTTTTAATACCCCTCCATTCTCATCAAAATTCTCATGCGACATAAAGTGAAATAATTAAATTTAATAGCCTAAAATAAAAATATTTATATTTTAATACTATGGAAAATTCAAAAATTTATTTAAATTAATTACTTTTTAAAATTATAAAGAATTAGGTATTTTAAAAGATTTTTTAAATTATTTAAAATTTATTAAATTAATTTAAATTTATTAAAGATTTATTTAGTTTATATTAAAATTAATTGATTTTTTTTTAAATTTATCAAAATAAATCAAAATTTATTTAATTAAAATATATTTTATTTAATTTATTTAAAATAAATTATTAAAATAATTTTTTCAAATATTTTTTTACCATTTTTTTGCCATAATTGTATTTTTTTGGCGCCAAAATTTAAAATAAATTATTTTTTTTTTAAATTTCATTTGTGAGATTTTTTGCAAAGAAATATCATAGTTTTTACACTTCGAGACGATAATTTGTTATTTAAAAATCGTCGTCTTCTTTAAAGAATTTACATAAATCGCCTGTAAAAACGAATTTATAATTTTTTCAATTAAAATTCAATTACTTGTCTGGACAAAAATAATAAAATAATCTTTAACACATGTCTTCAATGACTTCTCGTAGTCCTTGGTTCAAACACATGAACAAACAAAAACTGCCGAAAAAATAGTTTCTTGAGATTCACAAAAGAAAAGAAAACCTGAGTCCCCTTTGATTGTTGCAATAACTCGACAATAACAATCCATTCCATACCAAAATATATAGAACAGCTGCTGCTTGCTTCTGCGGTGCACTAACACACTCGTAGCAGGAACACTCTCGAAGCAACTCATTCCTCTGCATGAATCACGTTTACGTTACGAATGAGCAAACAACCAGCACTCTATTATTTTCATTTTATACCTGACTACATTACGTCTCTTTCAGTTAGTCTTAACTGAGTCGTGTTCACGTAAACAAGTATCATCGCAACAAAAATTACAAGAGAAAAAAAAACATTGAACTCGGTCGTTCGGATCGTCATTACGAAAAAAAATTACATTTTAATCAGTGTCTAACAAATAAAAATATAACTTGATAAGATATTAAAAAGAAATTAAGGTACAAAAATCGAAAATTATTAAAATTTCCCTTAAAAAAAAGTAAAAAAAAAAAAATTAATGATCATAATTTGAAGATCGCACGTTTCCAAGGACAAAAAGTGACTCAGAATCAAAACAAGTTTAAAAAAACCAAAAAAAAAGCAAAATTTCTACAAAAAAATCTAGAAAAACAACAAGAAACCCAACAACAGTTGTCTGATAAATAACATTCACATTGGTAAAAGTTGTTGAAAAAAATTAATCGAAAACAGTGCGACGACGACGTGTGTTGAGTGAAACCGGTTTTTATGAGATTTTTGCCATTTTTACTGGATTTATGTCAGTAATCACATAAATATTCCGGTTTTTGATAAAAAAAAATTGTTCACTAGAAAAAAAAGTAAACAATATCGTTAAAAAATTGAATTGATATTTATTGGCTTTGATCACTTTTGTGTTTAGATCAACAAAAAAATTTGCATATGAAACGTTTTTCGCGGGAAGAGGAAATGTCATTCAATTAATTCGTTGCAAGTAGTACATTAATTGGACGTTTTATCATGTAAAAACCCATTTTTTATTGTAAATTTATTTTTATTTTCTGTAATTTACATGAAAATTATTGTATTTAGTGTCAGAAAAATGATGAAAAAATTGCGTTTTAGTATAAATTTTTTTTTAAAAGTGGAAATTTCCTCACAATTTTTAGTAAAAATAATTTTTTAATTAAATTAAAAGCTTTTTAATGACTTTTCTCGTAATTAAACTGATCGTCAGTCAAACAATGAACACCTTCAATCATTTCTGGGATATAATGACGAGTACGGATAACTGTCACATCAGTTTTCAGCTCAATCCGGTACTTTTCACAAAGTTCCACGAGTTTTTTTACTCGATCACATTTAAAATTATTATCGACAATGTTAATTTTCTTCAAATTCGGTAAATAATTTAGGATTTTTTCTAAATCCAAGTCGAATAATCGATTTGCATAGAGATACAATTCCTTTAAATTCTTTAAATTTTTGAAAATTTCGGGATCAATTTCAGTCAAATTCAAATTTCGTAAGCCAAGTTGTTCTAAATTGATCAAACTGGATAAATTTAATTTCAATTCCTGTAAATTTCCGCCACTGATGTACAATTTTTCCAAATTTTCTAGTCCAGTAAAAGCATTTTCCGAGAGTTTTGTGATGTTGTTCCAATCCAAATCGATTCTATACAAGTTTTTGCAGCTTTTGAACGTGTTTTCTGCAATTTCTTCTACTCCGAGGTAACTTGCAAAAATTATCCTTAAGTTTGGGAGATTTTCACAAATTTCTGGTCCCAAAATCGGAAGAGTTCCATTCAAATCCAAATTAGTGATGTCACTTGAATTAACAGCTTGCGGCTCAATTTGGTAATTTTCCCGTGTTGCATTGGCAAAAATCACGCATTTGTACGGAACTGGCACGAAACATTGATGCTTTTCAGCTAAAACAGTAGAAATCGAGAGTAAAATAAAAACTAGATGAAAATTCCACATTTTTGCGTCTTGATCGTGCGATGAAAAGTGAACAACTGAGTAGAAAGTGAAATAAAACTAGAATGCTTTGGCGACTAGAAATGTGAATTAAATGACAAACGTTCGATTAAAAATCCGCCGAGACACTGACATACATGGATTTATTGATTAAAAACCGGCCTTTGTTTCGATAATTTGTTGCTTAATGAGTGAGTGGGGTACAAAAATGCAAAATTTTTTATGGCATTCCTCGTCGGAACTCATGAAGCGACATTGAATTTTATCTGATCTCTCTTTGCACGTAAATGCGTGTATTATTAATTTTATTGCTAATTGATGTGGTGTTACAAGCGATGTGACGTCGTCAACTGAGTCATATAGTTGGTGGCTGAAATGATGATGAAATAAAAGTTTATTTATTTGTTAAACAAAAACTCTCAAGAATGACGTCAATGGTAGTTAGTGGTTAACAGGGGTGGAAAAATATGTAAAAAGGGCTTAAAAATCTAGTCAATGGGCTTAAATTTAAAAAAAATATTTTTTTATTGTTTTACTATCCAAAGATTTTTTTTTTATTTTTATTTTTTTTACAATTTTTTTTTATTTATTTTTCATCAATGTTTTTGAAATTAATTTATTAAATTAATTAATTTATTTTAATTTTTTTTTTAAATATTTTTAAAATTATTTTTCTGAAAAGTTATTTATGTTTTTATTAAAAAAGTAATTTAATTAATTATTAAATTTATTAATTAATTAATTTATTAATTATTTAATATTTTTTTCAAAACTTTTGTTTATCAATTTTTCATTAAAAATTAATTTTTTTATATTTTCTTAACATTTATTCTTTTTCAACTCTTTCTTTTAAAAATCCTTTTGTTCTTAAAATGAATCATTTTTGAGAAAAATATTACTCCACACCACCCCTGTTTATTAGTAGTTTAAGTTTACTGCAGTAATATAAATATTACCTTGAAAATTGCTGCAGATCTTTAATAATACCTAATGAAAAAAAAGATAATAATCGATTTTCACTTAAAACCTTGAATGGGGTCTAATGATGATGTTTAGATGCAACAATTTGAGTGAATGGCGATGCAGGTGTCATAAAAATAGAAAAGAGATCGTTTGAGAGACGAGATAATTGATTGATTGAGTGTGAGATCCGTCAATTAAGCGCTCATTTTAATGAGAAAATTATAAAAACTTGACGATTGACAATAGTTTAGAGCGTATTTTGTTAATAAATTTACTGAATTTTCTAAGAATTTCTGAAAAAAACTTAAAATATTTAAAAAAATATATTTTATGCTATAAATTTCCTCAGAAATGCATATAAAAATTAATTTTTTTTTTGCAAAATTTTATAAAAATTGAAAAAAAAAATATTTAAAATTTATTTAATTTTATTTTAATTATTTTTAAATTAAATTAAAATTATATTTTTATGAAACCTTCAATATTTTGTAACTTAATATTGCCAAAAAATGCATCCATGACCCAAAAATAAAAATTGTAGGAAGCTTCCTAATTAAGCAAAATCCATTCTAACCCACAAATGCACCCAATTTTAAGCCCAATTCATTAAAAAATTACAAAATAACTACCAAAAATTTAAAAATTGCAAGATCCAACGCACACTCATGATGCTCTCCATAAATACAAAGACCTTGAATTACAATTGAATGGAATAAATTAACACCTTTTATGGTCATCGCTGGTCTATTTACTCGCTTTATCGTCACCAATTCCATCTTTTCTCGAATTGGCCGAAGAAAACATTCCAAAACATGCGAATTGGTCATAAACAAAACAGCAAATAAAGTCCTAGTTGTCCATTGTTACCACTTTTGTGATAATAAAAAACGAAAATTTTAGTCCAAACGTGAACGAACAAAAGTGTCGCTTGTTTGATAATAAATTTTAAAGACAAACGTGTTCTTTTTATAGACACTCACTCGAAAAATAACCGCATCGTCGTTCTCTTGACATCTAAAATTATATTTGCAAGAATTGCATTTGTCGCACGTAGAAACTATTTTTGTAAACAGTCTGTCAGTGTTTAACGTGAAAACTTCAAATTATGATCATTTTTGGATGAGTTTTTATTTGTTTATTATAAAAGGCCGCTCCAAATTTTTTTCTTGCAACTCAAAAAATAAAAATTGTAAAAAAAAATATTGAAATTTTTTTCAAATTTTGACGATTTTTTAAATACTTTTTTTATGAATTATCTTTTATTTTTTTTTAATTAATTTTTCTAAATTTAAATACTTTTAATTTGAAAAAAAAAATAATAATAAATTTAGAATTTAAACATTTTTTAAAACATTTTTTTAATTTCATTAATTTTATGAATTTAAATTTCATATTTTCATTTTATTATTTATTTTTATTTTTTTTTATTTATTTATTTTTTAACATTTATAACGGATAATTTTTTTATAATTTTTATTTTATTTTTTTTTAAATTAATTTTTCTGAATTCAATTTTTTTTAAAATTAATTAATTAATTTTTTAATAATTTTTTTTTAATTTAATTTTTACTACAAAAGTTAAAAAATAAATTTGTAGATGCCTTAAAAATTAATAAATAAATAGAAACACGTGCTCTTTTTAAATAATTTATAAGCAAAATAATGAAACTTATTCGATACAGGTGTCTAATGGTCTATTTTTAATGTTTTTATTTTTATTTTATTTACTTGCAGAGAAAGTATCGCCAGATTTGACGAGTGATAAAGAGAAAATCTGACCAAAAAAAGAAAATAAAAGTAAAAAAAATGTTAAAGTTCATAGAGCGTGATTTCATAAAAGTCGCATTAATTTGCGTCTTGTGTCTGACGGCACTCACAGACGCCCGCAAAGCAGCTGGCGCGAAACGAGGTGGCAGCAGCGGCTCAAAATACGGCGGTTCACGCGTTTCAAAGCCCCAAACTCAATCACAACCGCCAAAATACGCAAATCCCAACATTGCTTCACTAAGTTACTCCCCAAGTCAACAAGCGGCACCCATGAAACCATCAGCGCCTGTCGCTCCCGTTCATTCAGCGTCTCCCGATCATTCCAAACCCATCGGATGGAATGTTGGGCATGAATCACCTGCAGCTGCTGTCAACAAGCCTCCCGTCAATTCAGCTCCGTATCCCACAAATAATCAATTTAATCATCAAGCTCCCCCTCCAAGTTACTCCCAATACCCGAATCAGCATGGAAATATGAACGGACCTCCACCCCCATATTCAGCTCAACCTCAACCCGGCTTGCAATCGAGATTTAACGAAGCCCCGCCCGCCTACAGTCCCGTTGGGCATCAACCAAATCCCGGATATCCCGTTCAGCAACCCGGTTTGGGACAACCAGGCTACCCGCAACAACCAGGATTCGGATATCCGGCACCTGGCGGGTACCCCCAACAACAACCGGGCTTCGCGCCAGGCGGTCAAGCACCAACTATCGTCAATAATTACCATCAAACAGCTCCTCAGGGTGGAAATGGCGGCGGAAGTGGCTTAACAAATGCACTTTTACTCGGTTCCGTTGGTCTCGGTGCTTACAACGCCTTCAAACCATCCGGCGAGAAAACCGTCATCATCAATAATACCGTCGTACAACAAGTTCCCGCTGAAAATTCCACAGAAATGGCCTCAAATATGTCTTCACCTGCAGTTGAAACCACTCCCGTTCCCTTGGCAGCTTACCCATCAAGTCCCGTTCCCGCTGGTTCGGCCTCCGAAATGGTCCCTCTTGCTCCGATGCCATCGCCAACTGTCATGCCAGCAACTTCTGACGCTCCTGCAGCTACAAATACTGAAATGCCATCATCAGCTTCGTCTCCAGCAGCTATGATGCCTTCATCTCCCGAACCAGCACAACCCGCAAGTGATGTCACGGTAAGTCAATTAACGGCAAGCAGCTTGGCGCCACTCACAACCTTCGCTGCGATGGCAAATGACGCCGAAACAAACAAAACTGTCGAAGTCCCGGCGATGCCGCCAATTATGGTACCCACGATATCGTCAAAAATGGACCAAGAACCCAGCACAAGTACAGAACGAGCGATGGCAAATGCCTTAAACACGGACAAGAAACTCGATAGTGGCAGCAACGGCGTCAGGACGTCAATTTTAACGGTGATCGCATTGCCATTGGCCATCTGGATGAGCATTCACTAAAAAATAAAAAGCCACGATTCCTTTAAAAAAAAATTTTTTTCGTAGGAAACTGCATCAGGGTTGTGTAAAAGTCAAAAAGTCGAAAAAAAAAATTCTCGGAAGTGTATCGCAAAAACTGGATACAAAATTACTCAACTCAATAGCTCGCATCACAAAATCAATTTGATATAATTCTTGCTCGATTAAAATTTCATAATCCAATTATTTAATAAAATGTTTTTTTTTTTCGTTATTCGACGCAAACATACAACAATAAATAATCGAAAAATTAAAGACGTATGACGACATTTCAAATAAATTTAAAAAAATAAAAAGAACAAAAAATCGTCCATGTGGAAAAAATGCAAAGAAACGACATGAAGTGTACTTAACCAAATAAAATTTATACAAAAACATGATTTTTTGCACTGGATTTCTACCGTTTGAGATAAAAAAAAATACAAAATGAATGTAAATAAATGTTATAATTTACAAAAATGATAAATTTTAGTGTACTTAAGATTGATAAAAGACAAATTACTCGAAAAAAATTAAAAAAAAGAAGAAGACATTCAAAATGTTTTATGAGTTATGTAATAAATTAATGTTAATGTATAATAAATACGATAAATTGATACAAAAAATAAACAATTAAGTCCAAATTTATTGTTGTTTATTATTTTTCGGATTTGATTTGTTTGATCAGACATTAGTCAAAGTAATTATTTCGTAATAAATTGCACAAAAATGAGGTGAGTTCAAGGGCAGGGATTTTTCTTTGAAGTGTTTAGCAGACAAAACGTGTCAAAATATTGACTTTTCCAAGAAAGGGCAGTTGATTGACAATTGCTCCATTGACGGGTGAGGTGAGTATGAGTGACATTGACGAAGTTACTGAGCAATTACAGTCTTTGCTTGTCAATTATTATTGGATTTGGGTTAATTAGGCGGCGTTTCTGGGGAATTATGATGAGTCAGATGTGGTTGCGTGGGAGTATGGAGGGAATGCACGTGTGATGTTAATGCTTTAGGTGATTTTAAAAAATATGTCCGTCAATGGATTTAAATTTTCTTCGATTTTGTCTCAAAAAAAAAAAAATAAATAAAAAAAAAAATTAAAACGACATAAAAAATTAATTAATAAATCTAATTTTTATAAAATCAAATTTTTTATGTCAAAAACGTTGAAAAATTCAATGAAAATTATTTTTAAATTAATCAATTAATTTAATCAATTTTAGACGCTTTTTTCATAGTAAATTTTATTTTAAATTTTTTTAAGGTTATTTTTTTTACTAGAAACAGATTTTTAAGAAATTTCTTTCTTTTTTGGAAAGAGGTCTTACTTAAAGGCCTTGCTTAGATTTGAAATTTTTTAAAAATTAATAAAAATATATTTTTTTAAATAAAAAATAATTCGAATTTTCTCCCATTTTGTTAGACAAAAAAAATACCAAATCTTAATTTCGAGTAAAGTTAATAAAAATTAAGACACGAAAAAGACATGAGCGAAACTGTTCAAAAAATAATTTTAATAACCGTTTTAATGGTTTTGAGCAAAATAATTACGATGAAAGCTTTTCTTTATAATTAGTGTTACGTATGGCATTGCTGCTCACAAAAAAAAACAAGTTTTGTATTTTTGAAGTTAGACAAAAGTTAGATCAGAGTTGATGAGACTGCAAATAGTTGCTTGGCATGCATAAATAATGAACTGAAAAATTAAAATTTGAAGTATTTAGGAAAGAGGTCTTACTTAAAGGCCTTGCTTAGATTTGAAATTATTTAAAAATTAATAAAAATATTTTTTTTTTTAAATAAAAAATAATTAATAAAAAAAATAAATTAGTATAATTGAATTGAATTAAAAAAATAATATAAAATAGGAATCAATTTAAGAAGTTGAAAAATGGCAATATTTAAAATGAAATGTATCGAAATTTTGTAATTTTTTTTCCAGCTGAGGAAAAAGTACTAAAATAATTGTCGACTAATATTAAACAAGAGTTATCTATTTTTTTAGAAAATATGTTCGTAACTTTTATTTATTGATTTAATTAAAAATTTAAATATAAAAAAATGTTTGAATTTTTTATATGATCTTATGATAAAATATTTATTTTTTTTTTTTCAATTTAAATTTAATTTTTTAAGAATTGAAAAGATGCTGAAAAATTAAAAATATTGATAATAATTTTTTTTCGAAATTGTTCATTATTTCTCCCACCAAATATTCTGTGGTTCAAAATAATTGTGAAATATTGTTTTCACACTTGCCTAAGCTCCCAATTTTGTCGTAATTATGTTAAATATTTGCTTTGAGAAAATTTGCGTTTTTAAGTCATGCATTTAAATTTATTTAAAAAAAAATATATTATGATAAAATTAATTTCTGTTAAGTTTTAATTTTTGAAAATTCTACAAATTAAAATACCAAAACTGAGATCAAAGTTTCTAATTAAATCAACAAGTAGTAAAAAAAAATCCTATAAATTTTCTTTTAAATTTCTATATCAAACGCTCCTTGACATTAAACTTCTAAATAGCTCTAGAACAATTTCTTCATCGATTTTTATTTTTTACACCTTACAGCAGGTAAATATACCGGTCAAACCATGACTTCCTTATTGCCCATATGATGCCTACATGTTGCAGTTGTGTTAAAAGTCATAATTTACCCACACAGGCGACTCAAACTCATTTTTTTATCAAAGAAAACTTTATAACCCTTTTCCTGTGTGTGTTTTCTTTGTGTTTTACAGCCATGAACCTCAAACGCGAAAAAATCAATGCAATCAGCGACCGCATCGAAGGAAAAACACACTTTCGTGACCGTTACTCATTCATAAGTTTCTGTTTTTTTTTTCGCAAATTAGAATAAATTATCTTGACAGAATTTTCTTAGAAGTTCCAAAGTTCAAGGATTTTTCTCAATTTTTTTTTTCTTTGGACGACAAAAATTCGAACGATGCAACTTTGTGTTAATCACGTTTTCCATTCTTGTGGTTCGTTATAAAATTTTGTTGTTTGGTTGACTTTACGTGCGCCAACTGATTACAATTGTCATGATAAAGTGTAAAAAAATTGTTATTAGATCAGATATTCAGCAAGACAACGTTTATCGCGTTTTTAATAAATGTCGCGTATTGTTTCAGTTTGTGTGGCTGAGCAGAAAATTGCTTCCGGTATTAGTGATTCATTAGGTTGATAAGAATTTTTTCCACTAATTTTTTGTTTATCCTAATCACATGTTCGTTGCAACTGGAATTTGCTTCAAGGTGAGGGTGAGGAAATTCTTTTTTTTTTTGTATTTCGTGTAATGAACTCACAAAAAAAGATAAAAATTGAGTCATCATAAAAAAATGACGGATCTTCAATTAAGCCTTGTCAACAATTAAATCCAATTAACTAATAATAAAAACAAATAAATGCAATTAAAATTTAATGCTTGACATACTTTTTTACAAAATGTCATAAGGAAGCTTTTTTTGATCGGAAACCCATAATTAATCAATTTTTTGTGTTACTCTAGTTTTTTATTTCCTTCTGAATTTCCTTTTTTAACATTCGATGCGTTTTTAGTTTTTTAGGTTAGTTGACTTTGAATTAATAATTAATGAAAAATTGACGGATTTGTGTCTCAAAAGGCGTCCAAGTCCAAGAAAAACAAATAAAGAGGACAGCAATCCTTGACTTTATTGTGAAAAAGTGTGTCATTCTGATGTCATTTGGCCTTAATGAGTTTTCACAATGCATGTCAAAACAACAAATATGAAAAGTTTGAGGGCTGTGGGAGGTTTTGTTGTGTAAAAGGGGGAATATTTACTATTTAATATTTAATAATATTTTTCTAATAATAACGTCTGGATATATATATATATACCTATAGTTTTTATATTTTTTTACGTTTTTTTATTTTTCAATTTTTAAGCTTAAGAATCATCCAAAAGACATTTATATCAAATTTCCGTATTTTTTGATCAATTTAAAGCTTCAAAATTACGTTTTTTTTTTCGTATTTTTTATACAAATAAATTTAAAATAATTATATATAATATATAAATAAATAATAAAAATAATTTTAAACAAATAAAAATAAAATATAAAATGTTTCGCATGTAATAAAAAAATCTTTTTAATTTTTGTTGAATTTTGTAGATATTTTGGTCAAAATTGTGTAGTTTTCTAATAAAATTATTCGCAATTTATGATGGAAAGTTCTTTAGTGTCAAAGATTGTGATCATAAGTTATTTTAACAAATTTCTTTATTTATTATTTTTTGAGTTAATCTTGGCATTTATGACGTTATGAGAAAACATGCAATCAGGCTATTTTAATAATTAGCAAATTTGAGCTATTTCTGATAGTCACGCCAAAAAAGTCATACAAAAGTTATAATTGACGAATTAAAATCAAAGATTGGTGAAATCTGTAGATGAAGCTGAAAAAAATATTAGAAAAAAATTTTAATATTTATTTGTTTTAAAAATTGCGAAAACTTTTTCAATATTTTTGATTAATTAATATTTAAAGAAAAATTAATAAAAAAATGACAAATTTTCATTGAATTTCAAGAAAAAAAAAATTTAGATTTTAAAATTTAAAAAAAAAGTTTAAAAAATTAAAGTAAAAACTTTCCATTGACCTTAACCAGAAAAGCTTTTTACTGCAAAAATTATTCTAACACGTCAAATTAAGCCGTTACAAGACCTTGCCAGTACTTTTACGTAATAATAATTTATTCTACTTCAATTCCTTCGCTCTTTGATAAGAAATCGTGATTGAGATGTAATTTCGTTAAAGAATTGTAATGAACCTCCTTTCACTTCAGAAAATTCTTTCAAGGTCACGCATGAAATTCGTGGCTAAATTACATCAGAACGATAATCTAGAACTTCTAACACTTCAAGTCATTTTGTTCTAATTCTTTAAAAAAAATAATAATAATTACTTGAAGCAAAGACACGCATCGCAAGTTATCGAATGTAACGAAGCAATCGCTATTAAAATCAATTTTTTAATTTGATTTATGGCACATGGCACTAAAATATTTCCTATTCGATACGAAAATCAGCAAGTAACAAGCGTGAAAATTTTGAAGGACACCATCTTAATCAACGAAAAGCCATCTTTTCCTCTTCCATGACTCGTCATTCGTTGGACATTGAACTTTTTTTTCGTCTCTATTTGCATTTCTCGCCATCAAATATGCAGTCAATTATTTTTGGAATGCCAGCGCCACACGCGATAATCAATTATTTCCTTTGAATTCGTTTGAATTTGAAGTTCAAACGAAAAATAAAAATAATATGACCTCAGATGTAGTTCAAGTTGTGATGAAATTTATTCCGACGAAAGGTAAGTTGAGATTTCTTCGGTCATGGATCGCGGCTCGCAGAATTAGTTAACGACATGAGATTTCGATTTCGTTGATGATTTAATTAGTTTAAATGGTTTAAACGTTCGAGAGCTTTCGATTAATATTTAAGAGGTATTTAATAAGTGTAACATATTTTTTGCTTTGATAAAACAGCTAAAAAAAAGTATTTTTAATCGAAATTCTTACATTTTAACTTGAAGTTCATAAATTATCTTTAGTGCGATAAGAAATTGGACTTCACATACGTTTTTAAGTTAACTAAAAATTCGTTTGTGTCAATTTATGGGGTTAATTCTCGCTTCATTTTGTAATATTCTTTTAGTTCTTTGTAAAAAAAGGAGTTCTGGGCTCCAATCGTCAGATAATTTGGCGAGATAAAATCGCTTTTATCTTTGAAGGACCATAAGTAGAATCATAACTTCCACGGTTGTCAATTTTTCTGTCAAGTATTCCAGGAGCAGATCATTTTTGGATTTGTCGATAAGTTAAAGTAAACTCTTTGCTTCACGTCAAGTAATTCTTTTTCATTTAGCATGCTCTACACATTTGCATATCGATCCTTAAGCAGAATTGTTACAGTGCTTTGTTGCATGTCGTTTGAAGAGCCGTCGTCTTTCATTAGCATCATGATCGGTTTTTAGGTTCAATTTCAAAAAATAAAAAAAAATAGTTCAAGTTTAAAATTTAAAAAAAAAATAACAAATGAAAAATATTCTACTTGCCTTATTAGAGTCAATTTTTATTGTTGTTGCCATGATTTTTGATGTTTTTTTTATTTTGTTTTACCTCGAGACCCCAATTTGCCCCGTTTACCCATCAACGCCACTGAATTAGGTAACGGCAAAAATCTACTTCTCAAGCAACTCGTTAGATGGCTCTCCTGTCTGATAAATTTGAAGTTATTTTCAGTTTCATGTCTTAAAAAATTTTAGTTTCCTTTTAAATGCCACCTAAAGAAGAAACAAACAAAAAATCTGCCAAAAAGTATCAAATTTCCGTCATTTTTTTGTGATTTTTCGCCTTGAACTTTTCACTGTCATGCTTTTTACTTACAAAATTTTCTATTTTTGATCTTCACAAGTAATTTTTCAGTGATTCGCGTTATCACTAGGCACCCATCAATCAAGCAGTCCAGAAATTACCGCAAATAAAACCCTTATCACAACCAATTAGACAATAATTGTCGTTATGAATTGTCATGAAATTGTCATCGGTGTCTATTAATCCGTATCGCTTACATTTTCACAGAAATCATTTTCCGTGTGCACAATTTTCTCTATTTACCTACGTTTTTTAGGGTGTTGGTTTTCCATCACGTTAGCCGTCGTCGTCTCTGTAGCGTGTGCAAATATCCTGCCATTCATTCGTCGTCCATTTATTGCATCATTCACAGACTTGCTGGAATCAACTGGTGTGTTTGCTTTTAGTTTCATTTCGTTCGTTATCCTTATCGGACGTGAATTTATCGAATTTTTCCAATTTTTTCACCGAATTGAAGGAATTGAGACATGGTACAATGGATCAAAGATTTGCGCGATCCGCAAGATATTTACGCCGCGCAATTGCCTCTCCTCAAACTCATGGCCTGGACCGGAATTATTCCCGCCAAACTCAAGGGCAAGCCAGGAAATCGTCGTTTGGTGACGACTTGGTTCGATTTTCTCAACACTTTTGTCCACATCATCTTTTTTGTCGTTTGTTACACGTACGCCATCCGGCATCATTGCTCCATTGTCGGACAATTCTTCAAAAATGACATCACGGTGATGGGAGACCGCCTTCAGCTGGTGGCACAAGTCTTCACAACAATGGCCACTTATGGACTGAGTGCCTTTCGACGTGAAAAATTCTTCACGATTATCCAGAAAATGGCGGAAGTCGATAATTTTGCAGCGGAAATTGGCATCAATGTGGACTACAAGAGCACTCAGCGGTTCATTTGGTTCTTTTTGGTGTACAAAACGGCCCAAAATGTCTTTTACGTGTTAATGACACTCGGGATTTTTTGGAAGGAGAATATTTATATTTCGCTCGATGTGTGGGTTTCGTTCTTTTTTCCGCTAATTCTCATTTCGTTGCTCGTTTCGCTCTACATCTGCATCATGAGTCAAATTAAGCATCGATTTTACTTGCTGAACCGGATTTTGTCGTGTCGAGCGAATGTTTGTCCTTTAAGCAAGGGACACTCAAAGGACGTAGTTTTCATCCGAAAGCGTTCTTTTGGTATCTCCTCAAATATGACAAAGTCGCATTACATGACGATGACTCACGAGCAAATTTTGCAAATCGCCGCGCAGATCCATCATGCCCTCGCTGACATTTGTGAAGCAGCTGAAAAATATTTTTCTTTGAAAATGTTGACAATTATTACGATCGCCTTTGTAATCATTATTTTCAACAGTTACTACATCCTGGAGTTGGTGGTGACGTCAACAACGCAAAAACTGACAATGGGCATGTACGACTTCATCGGATTCTTTTCCTACCAAATTATTATTTACTCCATGTCGATAATTTGCATCGTTCAAACGAGTTCGTCGGTCGTGCAACAAAGCGAGGAGTTGGGCGTTTGGGTGCACAAAATACTGAACCAAGGAGCGACGGTGCTCACGGATACCGTAAGGATGATGGTAAGTTTTATGAGTTTTGAGAATGTTTCAAACAAAATTTAATAGTTTTGTCTGATTTCCAAGAAATAAAAAATTCAACGAAAAAAAATCTGAAAAACAGAAAATTAATTAAATTGATAAAATTTTGTCCTAAAATCATATTATACAAACTTAGAAAAATTTTATTTAAAAAGTTTTAATTTTTATGACTTGACCAAAAACTATTTTAGCAAGTTTTCTCAAAAAATTATATGAAAAAAAAATTAAATTAATAAATTTAATAAGGCGAATAAATTTAATAATCCATCATTTGAGCGACAAATTTTGTCGAAAAAATTCAGAGGGAAAAATAAAAATTTAATTAAAAATGGAAATATTTTTGACATTTTCTGGTATATTTTGATTGAAAAATTATGAAAATTTACTGTTCACGATAAAATCATACAAATTACAAAAATCACAAGAAATTTGCGTTAATAAGACTTTTGCTATTTATATTTAGATGAAAATTATTTTTAAGTTACGTGACCAAAATAAAATTTTTTCAAAAAAATTTTTTTTTCGAAGATTTCACAAAAAAATCAAAAATATTTATTTTTTTATTTCCCTCCCCTCCTCATGAAAATCCTCATGGGACAAAAAAATGAAAATATTAAATTTATTCGCCTAAATTCAATCTAAAATAAAAACTTTAAATATTTTCTTAAAATTATTTAAAAAAAACAACCGGATTAGGTAAATATTTTTTTCCTTTTAATTTTTGATCTTATTATTTTATTTTTAAATTAATTTTTTAAATAAAATTCTATGAAAAAATTTTTTTGAGAAAATTTTATAAAATTGCTCATTTTTTTATTTTTAATGGATTTAATTGAATTTTTTAACAAATTATATTCTTTTTACTTACTTTTTTATTTTCAAAATATTGAACAAAACTATCTGGTTTCTATTTAGACTTGCCTAAGTGCTGTAAAAGTTAATTTTTTTATGACTTTTTCTACTTTTAGCTAATACAATTTTCGTTGCAACTAACTCACAGGAGGATAAAATTTACAGCTTGTGGCCTTTTTGAGCTCGATAAGCGACTTTTGTTCACAGTAAGTAAATTTTAATTAACCAACACTCCTCGGATTTCACTAAAAACTTTATTTTTTTTAGATCATTGGAACTTTAACAACTTACCTTGTCATTTTAATTCAATTTTCCATATCTGGCATTCAAAAGTCTGATCGAAGAGTCGTCGCAAATTCATCTCTCGAAGCAACTTTGCAAGAATTTGCTGAAATGACGTCGACACTGCTCTCAGTGTTCTCCAACAATTCCGTCTTTTATGGCAAATGCAGCCAAGAGGAGTGTCTTTCTCTTAATAACTTTAGTGTTAATGCATAAATGTGCAACGTGCGTCCGTTTTGCCATGTGAATCACGATTTCTAAACATTTTACATGGACAAACATCCTACACGTGATTGACACCTGCTGATGTCCTATCGTCGTCGTCGCTTTGTCGATGTTTATTTATTGTGTATGTAAATCAATTTTATTACATATTGCAAACAAGAAAAATATTGTGAATAAAATTAGTGTTCATTGTGATAAAAAAAAAATAAGATGTTTGCTGCAAGAAAATATCATAAAATTGAAGATTTAAGACAATTTTATGAAGAAATTCGAAAATTCGAAAAAGATTTAAATGTCTTCAAAAATTCGTAATTTTTAGGAAAATTTTCCATAAATACAAGAAAAATTTGATTTTGGAGTTGGGAAATTTAAAATAATTTTCGAAAAAAAAATTTTAATTATCATCATTAAGACTATTTTTGGTAATTTTTTATTAAATTTAGAATTTTTTTCTGAAAAATAAATATTTTTAGGAAAAATCGATAATTAAAATTTAAATTCATGAAAAAATTAAATTAAAATTTTTTAAAATAAATTTAAATTTTAATTATCGATTTTTCCTTAAAATATATATTTTTCGGAAAAAACTCTAAATTTAATAAAAATTTACCAAAAACAGTAAAATAATTTTTTTAGTTAAAATTAAATTTTAATTTTAAAAATTTGATAAAAAAAATTAAAAATTTTATTGAAAACTTTGAGAAAAAAAATAATTTTATCAGAAATACGGAAAAATTCTCGAGAAAAATCAATGTCTAGCTTTAATTCAATTGATGCGCCTCGACCAACCTCTTCAATATAATTATCATCGCGCGCCATTTGTCAATAACTCACCTTCTCATCGCTTGCCGAGTGATTTATCGTTAGAATGGCGACATTTAATCACTTAATTTTTGCATTATATCTCAATTATATCCCCGTGAATAAGTGAAAGTCGTGCATTTTTGCATGTAATTGACAACAACAATGACGACGACGACGACGCTGGGTGATTATCATAGGTATGCATCTCATCTTCAAGGTTAACCACAGCGAATGCGCGCGCGACAAACAAATTATACTTTTTCAATTACCATTTATTTATTTCTTTTTGAGCTTCATCAAAAGTATGTCGATGATCTCGCGAAAAGAAAGACGAGACGAAATTTTTTTGCTGAATTTTTAATGAAACGAATGCGTCTCACAACACAATTGACTTTGTTAATAAAAAAAAATTATGCACGCTTTTGTGTGAAGATTCAGACACCTAATTTCTGATAGAGGATGGGCACATAATCATCGTATTCCGCTTGGAAAAAGTTGCCGTGACTCGGGCCATCGAGATTGTATTTCGCGACGAAGGCTTTTGTGTTGAAGCGACCACGACCGTCACCGTTACTAAAAAAAATTATGAGAAATTAAAAAATAATTTAAGGAAATAAATTAAAATTTTTACCTGTTTGTTAAGTGAGTCTCATCAAAGTCGATCTTTCCCTTCTGCTTGAAAATGAGGAAGACGTAACGATGTAATCCGGTGCCTTTGGGAGGTCCAGCGCCGATATATTGAGCAAGAACATCTCCTTCTTCGACTTTGTTGCCGGGAATGTTGCCGACGAGCCAGTGGTGCCATTCTCTGTGAGTTTTTTTTAAATTATTATATTTTCAAATTAATTTAATGTTTTAAACTTTTTTTAAAAAAATATATTTTTTTAAAATATTTTTAATTTTTTGTATTAAAAATTGTATTTTTACATTTACAAGTCAATTTGAAAAAGCAAAAAATTCAATGGATTTTTTAAAAGAAATTTTAATAAATTTTAGTAAAAATGTAAATAAAAATTTTTTAAAAATTTTCATTACACCTAAGCTGCTTCAAAAAATTTTTTTTTTCAAAAATATTTTTTCTATGATTTTAAAATTATTTTTTTAATTTTTTTAAATTAAGGCCGCTCCAAATGAAAATCAAAAATAAAGTCCACAATTTTTGAAAATAAAATGGGAGGGGCAAAATAAAAAAAAATTTGAAATACTTATTTTCATACAAAATGACAGATTTTTAGCAATTTTTGATCGTTGATCAACATTTTTGTTGTTTTTTAATAATTTTCTTTGAAATTTTCAAATTAAAAATTGATTTGAGATCATTTTAATGGGGCATGGGACAAAAAGTTCAAAAAAAAAAAATTGGAACGGCCTTATTATTGAATTTAATATTTTAGCTGACTAAATATTTTTTTGTTGTTGTTTTAAAAGCTCAATTTTTTTTACACAAAAATCTCAGAAAATTAAAAAAAAAATTATTAAATTTTTGACCATGAATATTGGTTCTTAAAAAAAAAAAATTGTAAAGAAACAAACCTAAATTTGGGATTTTTCCTGCTCGGCGCATCCGGATCCGTCATAATCAACGTATAATATCCATTCGGGTCCGCATTAAATTGCAACGTTGGCTCATCCTTAACTTCCGTCGGCGTCAAGACATTTCCCAAATTTACCGAAACGCCATCTGGATACGTGACCTAAAAAAAACGGTAACAAAAAACCATGTCAATGTTCTCTAATTTTTTTATCGTCTAATTTTCAATCAACAACATTGTAACACTTTTTTTTCACGAGACACGTTCAGACACCATCATCACTCTTATCGTCATCACAGCAGCTGGACTCAATTCAATTTAACATAATTAAGTTCATAACAATGATAAAAAAGCATCGTCGTCGTCGTCACATATTTTTTTTTCGGCTTGTTTCATAGACACAGCGCGGTCACAAATTGGACATACCTCTAATTTGTTTAAAGGCACTTTGTCAATTACATCATCGGGTACTATTTGATTTTTTGTGAATTCCTCAGCTGCCGTGCACGCACCAATAACAGTGATATAACTAATCGCAGCCACCAAAAATATCGGTGATGGCCTCATTTCTTCAAAAGGTTTTTTTTTGTTTTCGAAAAAAAAAAAATGATTTTTTTTTTGTGGAACACAACAGAAGAGGAAGACTGAAACTGATAAATTTTTGCAAGTAAAGGCAGTTGCTACCTTTCTCACAAAATTTACAAATGAGACTGGTCGTGAACTGGTTTTCGTTTTATTTATAAAAAAGTTTTTTTTCCTCTCCAAAGTGTTCGACTACGAGGGGAGATGCAAGTAGTTCTTTTGTCGACTGGCATTTGAAGAACTTTTAAAACGTGATTTTGGTCTTTAAATGAAGCACACCGCGAGAGAGAATGTTTTTTAAATTGTATTGTGTGTGAATATTTATTATACTACATTATTATGCATGTTTTTTTCGCTCCGGTAATAGAAGTCGTTGCCATGATACGTTTTGTAGGTAAGTAAATAGAAAGAGCTATTTCATGATGACCGGTAGAGAAAGAGCAAATAACTGTTATTACGAAGAGTAAATGAGTGACTTGTGGCTTAAACCTCTCGAAAATGACTTAAGTAATGTGATTTAATGGAAATTTGATGGGAAGATCGGTTATAGTTCGTGTAATAAGAGATAGGGGGCGCCTCAGTTTAATGATCTAAAATCACGCGATCATATTTATATGGAAAATTTTCTAAAATTATATATTATAATTTTATATATTAAATATATATATATTTTTTTTAAATATCAATTAAATATTTAAAATTTCTTTAAATTTACGCCATTTTTGATCAATTCACTAATCAATTCAGATAGTTTGAGGTTAGGTTTTTACTGATCTTTAAGATTTTGATATTTTAAGTTGATTCCTCAAATAACTTGGTAAAATTCTTGAATTTAAAATTTCGAAAATATGTATTAATTAAACTAAAGCAAATGCAAAAGCAAAAGCAAATAAAAGCAATATAAAAGCACATTATTTTCTAAAATTTTTTATGGTTTTTGTTATAAAAAATGAAAAAAAAAAAATCTAAAATAATTTACTTTATTCACATTTAAGGATATTATACACAAAAATTGGGCAAGCAAAAGCAAAAGTCGAAAGCAGTTTAAGCCCTGTTAATTTTAAATTATATTTTGAAAAATAATTGCTTTAATTTTTTTGAAAATTATTCAAATTCTTTTTCAAAAATTTTTATTTTTATATCCAATTTTTTTTACAAATTTAGTCAATTTTTGATCAATAGATAATTCTGAGTTGTAATTTGGCGCCATTTTTCAGATCGCTTTTAGAGTTTTTAGGTTAACTTTTAGATATTGACATAATTTTTAGGATATTATTATTATTTTTTATAAATATTTTGAGTTCTTGTTCAAAATTTGTTTTCGATCTTTCAATTTAACTTTTGGCGCCATTTATTCTCTTTTAGATAGTTTTCAAAAAATTTTGAGGTTAGTTTTTTTAGGATCTTTAAGATCTTTTGTAATTTTTCTTAAAAAACTCTTAATCCCTAATTTTTAAATTTTTTATAGTTTAAAAGCTTACCTTTTCATCGTTTTAAAACTCATAACTTACATAAATATTTTGAATAAAAATTCCAAAACTCGTTTTTTTCTGAAGTATGAATCAATCTAATAATATATTTTATTTTTCATTATTAATTATTAAATAAATCTTACAGATTACACTTAAAAATATTCGTTTTTTTTGTTTTAATTTTAGTAAAGTCTACGAAATTTCTTACAAAAAATGTTCATTTAGAAGGCAGGAGACAGTCAGTGTGGCAGAGGAAAAGATTTACTTCTCATCAACATTTAACACAAGGGGGAAGTAAAATTTTACAAGTGCAGCATTATTTTCTTGTGGGGTTAAGTTTTAAAATGAAATAACTTTCTTTACAAACGAATTCCTGGGTTGGTAGCAGCAACGTAGTTAAGAAGTTCTTCAGAATCCTAGAGAAAAAAATTCAAATTAATTTCACAGAATTTTTTATAAAAAAATTTTTCAAACTTACTTCACAAATGGTGGGTTTTTCATGCTATTTAATTACAAATTAAAATAAAAAAAAAATAAATTAAGTTAATTAACGTCTTATTTTTTTTTTCAGAGCTTATTCAACTTACATAACAAGCGACATCGTGCCATGCAATGCCATCACCATAGACGTTGTTCAAGACAGACAAACACGCTTCGGCGGTCTGATTGATGTCGAATTCCGCGTTATCGGGTTGCGGCTTTTTCTTGTGTCCCGTCTTCGACCATGGATTGTAGCCCCATCCGTTGGGAATTTGGTTGGTGGCTTGGATCTTTTCGCGATTGGCGGACCAGAACCATCCAAAGATATTTTTAGGGATCAAGTCTGTGCGATTTTCGCATCCGGCAAAGTCACACAAGCGCCCACTGGTCCAGATGTAGGGGATATCGTGTTGTTGGATGAGACGGTAGATCAAGTTGTTTTCTTCTTGCGTCTCGATGGAAGTGGCATCCATGCAGTATTCGCGACAAAGGTTGCGAGCATCGAGCCAATCGTAACGTTTGTTGGCCAGTTCGGGCACGTGCCCGGTGAAGAAGTAGTTATGGCCGCGATAATTGAATTGCTTGGGACCTAAATTTTTGAAATTTTTAAAAATTTTAATTAAAAAAGTTATTTTTTTAGGGATTTGGACACACAATTCTACAAAAATTACATAAAAAGCTATTTTACAAGGGCCTAGTGACCTTACCTTTGAACTTTTTAACACAAAAAATTTACTTACTTTATCTTTTAGTGCTACAAACATTAAGAACTAGTCTACAAGTTAGTCACAAAAATTTTTTTGGAGGGTTTCTGTTTATTTGTGGGTGTAAATACTGTACATTTGTGTCTTTTGAGTTAGTTCCTGTATACTTTCCTGTCTTGACTTAGCGTAAAAAATGCAAAAATTCATAAAAAATCGACACCAAACACCTAAAAAACGGACAAAAAGACGATTTTTTAAATTTTGTGTTTCAACTCGGGGTTCGTGTAGCGCGTGTAGTCCAATAATTCGTCGTTATCCTCACACAGCACATGATATTCTTGGTAGCCTAATATTTCATTCGTCTCATAAGTGATAAAATTTCACGAAAAAAAATTCAAATTTCTTACAAGCAACGTCATGCCATCCCACTTCCGGTTCATAGACATCTCTAAAAAGTGCCAAACAAGCTTCTTTTGATCCATTCACGAAATATTCCGCGTTATCTGGTTGCGGTTTCTTGTTGTGACCTGTTTGGCTCCACGGAATATAGGTCCATCCGCCGTTTCGATCGACTTTATCGGCAGGTCCAATTGGATTGAGATCCGCACTCCAGAACCACCCATTTAGCAAAATATCTCCTTTGAATGTGCCATTGCATCCGGGGAAGTCACAACTGCGCCCCGAAGTCCATAATTTCTGGATTTCGTGTTTTTTCATGAAATTCTTGACAAATTCATTTTCCTTCTGGTCATCGATGGAAACGGCATCCATGCAATATTCACGACACAAGTTACGACCGTACAACCAGCTGTACTTTTCTTTGTTCGTTTCGTTGTGATGCGCGCTCCAAAAATAGTTGTGACCGTTGAACTTGACTTCGCGGAAACCTGGAATGGGGGGGCTGGGGTTTAGATTCGTCGGATTCATTCGTTTAGTGATTGAAAAGTTGAAAACCATGCTGCTCTCTGACCACCGATAAAGCTGTTGTTAACCCGGCCAAAAAAAGAAAAACTACCGAAATTTTTTCACACAAGTTTTTTTTTGTAAGAGAAAACAAAACAAAAGTTTATTTAGAATATTAGATAATACGAAATATAAAGAACAAGATTTTTTCCTTTAGGAGAGTTTTCATTTTGTCTCGCAAATTGTAGCCTTTGGATGGTAACCTGAAACCGAAATTTCGTATCAAATTCTGAAAAACGCTCGAAAAATGTAGGGGTTTTAACGCGTAACTTTCTGTTTTTTGAAAAAAAAAATCAAAAATTTTTCAAAAAGTATTTTTCATAATAAAAATTTTTTAATTTTAATTTTTTAGTTTTTTTAATAAATTTTTTTGAATAAAATAATAAAATTTTGTCCAAAATTTTTAAAAATTTAAAACTTTTTTTGTCCGAAATTTTTGAAAAATTAATTTTTTTGATTTCATTTTATTTTAAAGTGAAAAAGGTAAAGTTTTAGAAAAATGATTAAATTTTTGATATTTTCAAAACCATTGAATTAAGAATTATCAGATAAAAAATTAATTAGGCTTCTCAAAATTTTTTTCTATGTTCAAAAGTTTTTCTATTTCAAAAGTCTAAAATCCAATGAGGCAAAATAAAAAAAATATTGAAAATTTCATCAAAATTGACCGTTGTTTTTTCCTTTTTCCATATTTTATCAAGAAGTTTTCAAAAATTTTTTAAAATATTTTCTATTTTTGTTCATTTTTGTATTGAAAACCGAAATTTGACATGAATTTTTTGCTTTAAAAATTTTTTTTCAATTTTTTTGACACTAATGAGATCAATTTTAAATTTTCAAATCTCAATATTTTTACCATTAAAACAATTAAAATATTAATTAATGATCAAAAATTGTTAAAATTTTGTCATATTGTATGAAAAAATATTTCAAAAATTTTTTTTTGCTCCCCCCCATTTTGAAAAAAGTCTTTTGGGAAAAATTTGGAACGGCCTAAATTAAATTAAAATAATTCAATTAATTTTTAAATTAAATCAATAAAAATAAATTTCTTGATAAATTTGAAATCAAATATTTTTTTTCTAAGAAAAAGCGAAAATAAAATTGTTTCTTTTACTTTTTGCGACTTTTTTTAAAAATTATAAATTTTATTAAATTTCGTATTTTTTTCGAAAATTTGGTAAAAAAAAATTAAATTCGTAAAATCGATAATTTCAGTCATGATTTGAACTCTTTTCCTCATTAGGAACAAAATTATGTGTTTCAATTGAGAAAATTAATGAAATTCTTGTCAAAAATCTCACACTTTGGTGAAAAACAATAAATTCATAATTCAAATCTTGATGATTTAGAACAAATTCTTGATTTTTTATCAAACATCACAGAGTTACGCGTTCTCCCCAGAATAAAACCCTTACAAGCAACATCATGAAATTTAATTCCATCTTGATAAACGTTGTACAAGAGAGCAAGACAGTCTTCTTGGTTGCCATTCAATCGATATTCGGCATTATCCGGTTGAATTTTTCTAAAATGTCCCGTTTGACTCCATGGTCTGTCATTCCATCCCTCCGGAATGTATTCACTCGAGTCAATTGGCGCTCCACTACCGAGCCATTTCCACGTGCGATTCTCCAATGGACACACGCCACTTTCACAGACCCTGCCAGAGGTCCACAAATACGGAATTCTATTCTTCCGCATGTAATTCATGATCAAATCAAACTCATCCTGCGTCTCTAAGGACATTGGTTCCATGCAGCGTTGCTGGCAAAAGGCTCGGGCTTCATCAAAGGTAAATTTATCGCTATCTGGCTCGACTGCCGAGTAATAATAATTGTGTCCGTTGTAGGAAAACGTAACTGGTGGCGCTAAAATGTGAAATTTTTTGTCAACGAAATGTTCATGCATCAGGTAGAAGCCCAAAAAGTGATGATTTTTCAAATAAAAAAAGCAATAAAATCCCATTTCCGGCATAGAATCACCCCGTAACTCCCAGAAATGAGACGACAATGTTTAACAAGGTACGTAGAGTGTTTATTTTGAACTAAACTAACAATTTCTATCTACATTTCTACAGGCAGGCATCAGGCAAGAAGAGAAGAAAAGCACCAAAAATCACTCAATCTGAACCCCTTTGTTCTCGTATCGCGTGTACTCCAGCAAATCGTCGTTGTCTTCGCACAAAACGGGCTTGTCGTGGTAGCAGGCGACATCGTGCCACGTAATTCCGTCGTCGTAAGCGTCATTCAACACCGCCATGCACGCCTCCACGGTCATGTTAACGTCATATTCGGCATTATCGGGTTGCGGTTTCTTTGCGTGACCCGTACGAGACCACGGATTGTAGGACCAACCTGGGGGCTTGCGGTTCGTGGGATGAATTTTGGCACGATTTCCCGACCAGAACCAACCGAAAATGTTTTTGGGGATCAAGTCTGTGCGATTTTCGCAACCATCAAAGTCGCCTAATGGAAAAATGGGTTAAAATTTGTAGCAAAAAGCGATAGATGAAGGTCCTTACAAAGACGACCCGATGTCCAAAATTCGGAAATGTTATTGTATTGCGCGAATTTTTTGATAATATCATTTTCAACTTCGGTTTCGATATTTACGGCATCCATGCAGTGATCACGACACAAGTTACGACTGTCTAACCTGGATTTTAACGAGGCTCGTGTGTAAAATCGATCAAATAAGAGATCAGGGTCGCAAAAACTTTTAAGTCAAAATTAATTGACTTAAACTTAAGAAAAAGTCACGTAAGTCAATATTTAGTTAAAAATATTTTTTTCAAAATTTATCCAAAGAAAAAATATTTTTTCCCAAAATTTCGTCAAAAAAAACAAAAATTACTTAACTTTAGCTTAAGTCGAAAAACGAAATATGTTTTTTAATATTTTCAAAATATTTTTCAAAATTTTTCCTTATGAAATTTTTTTGTTTAAAATTAAAAAATAAGAAATTTTAATTATCAAATATCAATGTAAGTACTACAAAAACTACTAAAATATTCTAAAGGGCAAAAATTTTTTTTTGCCCCCCCCCCCATTTTAAAATTAATGTTTTCCGGAAAAAATTTGGAACGGCCTTATCCAAAGAAAAAAATATTTTTTCCCAAAATTTCGTTTAAAAAACAAAAATTACTTAACTTTAGCTTAAGTCAATAGTTTTTTAAATCAAAATATTTTAAATCTTCCAAAAAAATTTAAATTTTGATCTAAGCTCCAATGAAGTAAATACCTAATTGAAAATTTTTTTTTTTTTTATTTTTACAAAAATATTTTTTTTTATTTTTTCAAAATATTTTTTTTAATTTTTTCAAAATAATTTTTTTAAATTATTTTAATTTAGAAAAATTTAAAGTTAATTATTATTTTTTTATAAAACCCTCATATTTATTGTAAGAGACAAATAATTTGATAATTTTTTAAAATTTCTAAGATTCAAAAAATATGTGATCTGGTTTTTGACTTAAATTCTGTAACTCAAATAGTAAAGTTTCTTATTTTTGTAACAAAATTCTTATTCAAAAATTTTCGTTAATTTTAAAATTTTGAAAAAAGTTTCACTTGGAGGGAAAACCAAAATATTTTTGACTAATTCTTAAATTGAAGTCAAAAAATTTTAATTACTTTTACTAAAATTTCATTTTAGGTCAGACGTTTTTGCAACCCTGTAAGAGACAAAAACCTTACCAATCGTAGGTTTTGTTGGCATATTTTGGTTCGTGATCGCTAAAGAAGTAGGAGTGCCCTTGAAATTGGAAATGTTTTGGTCCTGAGGAAGAAACAACAAACAAGACAAAAGTTACAAGACGATCTTTAAAGTCGAGATGAGCAAAAATTTGCACCGAAACCCCTAATCACATGACATGAACATTGACACCTGGACCACTTTTTTTTGTTAATTAACGTGAATGAGGGCTTTGGATCGAACTGGCGACGGCTCACGAACACAAAATATGCCAAAAATTTGAGGGAAGCGGAGGAAAGGAAGCGACGATGAGTCTTGAGGATCTGACGACGACATTGATGGAAAAGCAGAATTTATATCATTAATAAATATATTTATACTTTTATCGTTTTATAGGTACAAAAAAATTGGAAAACAATCATTTTTTTACGTACATGTCTAGATTTAAAAATAGCGCAATTTTTGTTTTAGGAGGTGGTTTAATGTGTTTGTGTGGTGTAGTGTTAAACATACATACAATTAAAGAAAGAGAGATAGAAGAAGTTAGAGATGATAAATTTTTACACAAAAAAAAAAATGGAAATTTATAGTCTAAGTCCGGGATTCGTTGCACGAACGTATTTCAACAATTCGTCGCTGTCTTCGCAGATTGTCGTTTTGGGGTGATAACAGGCAACGTCATGCCAGTTAATGCCATCTTTGTAGACATTATTGAGGACAGCGAGGCACGCTTCGGCCGTTTGATTGATGTCGAATTCGGCGTTATCGGGTTGCGGTACCTTCTTGTGGCCCGTCTTCGACCAGGGGTTGTAGGACCATCCGCGTGGCGTTTGGTTTGTCTTTGAGATCTTTTTGCGGTTCGCGCTCCAGAACCATCCGTACAAGTTGAGGGGCAACAAGTCTTTGCGGCCCTCGCAACCCTCAAAGTCGCACAAACGCCCGCTGGTCCAAATGTAGGGCACGTCTTTGCTACGAATCAAGTCGTAGATGAGTTTGTTTTCGGCTTCCGTTTCGAGCGATACGGCGTCCATGCAGTATTCACGACAGAAATTTCTGGGAGTTTTTAAAAAGGTTTTTTTTTGTGAGTCAAGTAAGTCCGTTAAATTCTTGCGTTGAAGGAAAATAATTTTGAAAAAATACGCTACGGACGAAAAATGGGTGAAATTGATCCCTTAAAGGATTGAAATGACCTCAAGGGATCAGATTGACCCCTAGAATGAATTTTCTGACCCCTAAATTCTTTTAACTTAAGTTCTTGAGGAATTCTTAAGGATCCCTTAACTCCTTTGGAATTGATCATTATCAGACCCTAGAGGTCAATTTGATCCCTTAAGAAATTAAGGGATCAAATTAACCTCTTTAATAGCAAAGTTTTTAGGGTCTGTAGATGATCCACTCCTCACTAAGTTGGTAGTTTATGGGATCCTTAAAAATTCCTCAAGGAGTTAAACTTATTCCTTTAGTGGTCAGAGAATTCATTCTAAGGGTCAATTTGATCCCTTGAGGTCATTTCAATCCTTTAAGGGATCAATCTCACCCTTTTTTCGTCCGTAGAGTAAAAAAATTATTGTCCTTCCACACAAAGTTTCAGTTCAGTTCAAGTCCTCACCTGGCATCTAACCAGTCAAAACGTTTTTCTTCATATCCTCGCAAATTGCTGACCAAAAAATAATTACGGCCCTGGAATGTGAACTCTTTAGGACCTGTACAAGAAACGGATGGATGGCGGTCAGTCAACTTTGTAACCCAATTTTTTTTTAAATTTTGTTTTAGAGTTTTAAAAAAAAAAGGAAGAAGAAGGAGAAGAAAGTAGAAAGAGAGTCATTTCAGATCAGATCCATTGCCGTCCCATTTTTGGTTTGTGCGATGAAAAAAAGTGCAAAAGTCCAAAAAAAAAGGTAATGTGTGAGAGTGAATGATAAATTAGTATCCATCTAACATTTTATGGTGATTTGATTGATGAGCAATGACCCACTTCGTCTTAACGGACACACAAAAATAAAGTTCGCGCGCATAAATGTCGTAACAAATTGTACTCTAATTTGCGATTGGATTGACGAGTGTCAAAAAGTCAAAACATTAGTCATTTTGCATAGCGCAAGATTTAATAATAATATAATTATCTTTAATTTTTTAAACGAAAAAAAAAATATATAAATTGTATCGAACTCTTTGCTTGCATAATAACTGGTCAAGCAAGTAAAATACTTTATTTATTTACATTTATTTATCGATATATTTGTGTATAAATATATTTATTTAAAAAAATATAAATAAATGTTGTTGAATGGGCTGTTAAAGATGATGAGGCGGTAAATAGGCCGGTCTTTGTTTTTTATTATTATTTTTTTTATTTTTATTTTTTTTACAAAAATGATACCTGCAATACGAGAAATGCGCCTCGAAAGATAAGAAAGTTGGTCAAAATTTAAATAAATGGACGTATCAATAAGATGTAAAAAAAGGTCAAGGCTATCCAGTTTTTATCTGGTATAAATTTGCCAATTATGTATTTTTCGAGAAAGTGATTGCGTAAAACTGGGTCGATCTTTTTTATGTTTATTTATTTATATCAAAAAAAAAAAAAAATAAAATAAAATAAAATAACAAATAAATAAATAATTTTAAAAATAATTTTTAAATTATTTAAAAAAATATTTATAAAATTAAAAATAATAATTAAATTTAAAAAATTAAAAAAAATAATTTAATTAACAAATTATTTAAATTTTTTTATCAATTTATTTTTTTTAAATAAAAATAAATTAATTAATATTTTATATATTTATTAAACATTATTTTATTCAAATTTATTTTTTAATAAAAAATATATGGAATCAATTAAATTCATACAAAATTAATAATACTTTGTATCATATACATTTATAATTTTTTTTCAATTAATTATTGACATCTTTTAAAAACGTATGTTTATTCACAAATAAAATAAAATTTTCAAAAATATGTGTGTATGTTTATTTTTCAGGTGTGTCATCGTTGTTGAAGTGTTTTAATGTTAAATGTTATGTAAAATTGGTTAAATATGTTTAATTTAATGTGTAAGTTGATTGAATAAAAATAATGTGTTGGTGGTATGTATAAAATGTTTAATGTTTTAAATTCTCCGAAAAAAAATTTTAAATAAAATAAAATAAGTAAAAAAGTATCTATCACCAATAAAAAAATAATTAACCACAAAAAATATTTATTTTATATTAAAAACCCATAAAACCAAACAAAAAATAAAATAAAATTGAATCAATAGAAAGTTCACTTACGATTTGCGCATTTTTGTGGTACTGGCAACGATAAGAAACGACCAGGCTTTGATTCGGCAGCGGAACTCCATGCGAAGAAACAAACCACCAATATTATGAAGGATTTCATCTGAAAGTTTTTTTTTTATTTTTATTTATTTTTTTTTCATGTATCACTTCTTTCAAGGATTCAAGCAATGATGGTGACAGTAAATGTTTATTACTTATTTTTTTTCCTGGAAGTTGTTTTTAATGGCGCTAATCAATGACAGACGGCCAAGATCGAGTCATAACATTTAAATTTTTATTTCATTTAATTATTCAGTCTTGATCTGATCTTAAAAAAATTTTTTTTTTCGCTGAGAGAATATTTAAATTTTTTAAAGTTCAATTGAATCGAAGTGAATTCAATGATGGGCGTTTTCATGGGCAAATTAAGATGATTGACTGATTCTTGTTAAACATGACATGACGCGATAAAAGCCGGAACATTCTCGCGCGATAAATAATAATTATAGAGGTGTTGTCTCGTTTTATTTTTTTTTTTTGTATTTATTTCACTTCACGAACAACTGCTTACATCACCCGCCAGATCAAAATACTAGATCCTGTTTGGTGTGATGAACTGCATTTTTTAACAAAGAGATTGCAAAATTACAAAAAAAATAAACAAATAAATTTTGAATTATTTGGAAATATTCCAGAAATATCTTTGAAAAAAATTTCTCATATCTAAAAATTTATGAATTTCTAATAAACAACAAATATCTTGGAAAACAATAGAATTCAACAACGATAAAAAAAAATGCAAGTAGATCACGTTGAATAATTCTCTGACTCAAAACAAGCCGACAGATTATTGCAACATCGCAACATTATCACACAATAAAAAGTGTAACACAAAGAAGAAGTTGAATGCAATGAAGATGATTTGAAACGAAAAAAAACATTCATTTTGTAATTTTATGCATTTTAATTCTTCGTGAATCATGATGATGATACTGTTACGTTGCTGCCTCTTTTTGTGCAAAAAGATGTTCTCATGTGTTTTTTTATTAATAAATGAAGTAATTAAATATATGCGTTGTCTGATATTTATGATGTTTAACATTTTTTGTACGTTTTTTTAATAATTTTTTTCCAAGCTGCTTTTTTATGTAATATTAAGAAATATTCGTCGTGCGATTAAATAAAAATCGTCGTGCTTCACTTTTAACGTAATTTTTTTTTTTGTATAAAAAAATCGTTCAGTAGTAACATAATTTTACCAAAAAAATATTTAAATTCAATAATAAAAGTTGTTGTGCAAGTTATTTATTTTTTAAGTCTTTTTTATTATTTTTTGACATTTTTATTTAAATATCTCGCCTAACAGAGAATTTTTAAAAATAAAGTTATTTAATCCATTTTCAAGTATATTGCAACTGAATTTAATTTTTTTTTTTTAAAAATTTTTTTCATAAAATAAAATAATTTTAAAATATTTTTTTATGGAATAAAAATAAATGCGATATTGAAGTTAAAATTAAATTATTATCACGTAAATTTATTTTCAAGGAAACATTCCATTTTACTGTCACTATCATTGATGATGATATTTATTTTTGGTCACATAAAAATCGTGTAAAAGTCCATTTATTATTTTATTTTATTTAATCACGTAGCTTTTTAATTGAACATTTATTTTTTTTTTTATAACTTTATTATTTATTTCACATTTATATGTTTTTTTTTTATAAAATTAATTTTTTCATAGTTTCACGATTTTTCAACTTCTTTTTTTATTTCTGGTCCATTCACTTCTTTTTCATGTTTTTTTTATTTCCTTATTTTTATTCATATATTTTTCCACAAAATTCTTACCTTCTTTATTTAAAGAAACCTGTTATCCCAAAAAGTGATTTATCTTATTTTTTATTCACCACACTTTTATTTTTAAAAAAATATTTAAACCCACTCCAAACTGAATTGGAAGTGTTAACCGTTCGGCTTTTAAACGAAAACAAAAGTGATTTTCATCAGTCACGTCTAATTTATAGCCGGAGTTGGTTTTCTTTCTGCGCAAAATGGTGGGGCGAGCTTTATCATGCTCGTACGCGACGAGTAAACTTTTAAGGAGAAGTTTGTACGAAAAAATTTTTAATAAGAGGGTGATGCTGATGAGACTTTTAGCGGTTTTTTCCCATTTCTCACGGAATTTTTGATGAAAATTCAATGGAAAATTTATTCGGTGATCTAATTTTTAAAAATTAAATTAAAAAATATTTTTTTTAGAATTAAATTATTTTTTTTCTTATATAAATTGTTGAAGCACTCATCCTCTCCACGATCACTCAGAAAAGTGCAACTTCATGCATTAACTTCGACCTGTGCACTTCAAAGCCGACACTCAAGCAAGTTTTAAATGTAAGTAATCAATATTCATCGCGGATTCTTTTTAGTTTAATAAAAATGTTAAACATTGTTTTGATCAATTTTTCGAAGATTTTTATTTCATGCAGAGTTCGTTGTCTGATATTTTTGCATGTGATATTTTTTCATTGAAGTCACATGTATTTCATTTTAATTTTATGACCGAAACCAGACAACAAAACAAGACAAGATGAAATTTATTGTTTTTTAGATAATGTTGACTCAACATTGTTAACAAGAAAGAGAATTTTAAAAAATAACAAGAAAATGTCAATGTCTTCTTTGAGGTGGATTTACATATGGAAGTTGTTTACTTACCGGTCAAAAACTAAAATATAAAGAGTTTTTTCTTGGGAATTGGAAATTTCTTGAACAACTGGAGATTTTGTTTAAAAAAAATGACGTAACTTTTAAAAATAAGTTCAAATAAAATATATTTTTAAATTTTTCTTGGTTTGAATTAGCGGGAAAGCGATTTTCAAATTTTTAACGGTTTTTTTTGAATTGACATTTACGAAACTTTAAATAAAATCGAAATTTTTTAATAAATTTAATCATTTATTTTTTTTTTAATTAGGAGGTTAAATAAAATTTATTAAAAAATTTGTGCTTTTTATCAAAAATTCATAAATGTCAATTCAAAAAATGACCGTTGAATTTTTTTTCTGTTAAATTAAACTTGAAAAAATTTAAAATTATAAAAATACTCCAGAAAAATCTAAAGTAGGATGAAATGTTCAACAATTCCATTTTAACAACAAAGGTTAAAACAACAAGTCACCTCCATCGATTGACAACAACAAACAACACCACATGACTGTTTGACCGTGACATGAGCCTGAACTTGTCTGTAGTGACATCTTTGCATGCAGCACACACAAAATGCATTACCATCTTCATAAAAAAACATAAAATAATTCGCGTTCAATAAAAACAACCGCGCGCGCGATCCGTACAGGCACAAAAGAAGAACGCGAACGAGGTAATGTGTCATTATGTCGCGAGTATGGAACACGGACAACAACGACGCCAATTGTGTGTCATTCGATGATTATCAACTCATCTTATCGACATGTGGCATAATTACCTTGTCGAAGGTAGCAAATATTAAAAAAATATCTGCATTTCCTTCTGCAATTTGTCAGTGGATCGCTTTAAAAGGGAATCGAGTTCGCTCAAGAACAATCGCTGCAATTAAATGACAAGAGAACGTACTTGCTGCCAGGCAATTATCAAGTATCATATATCATCATATTTTTTTTTTTTTTTTTTCATTGCATAGCATGGCATTATTATTTATTAGCATGTTTTTTCTGTGCTAGAAGAAGCGCGTGCATTATTTTAACAGTGAAACAACAAACGGCTTCACACATCATTTTTTCTTCGACTCAAACACAAAAAATCATTGCGTCCTCTTCTGTGCGGTTTTGAGTAGTTGAGCTGTTAATAAGACAGTTAAACAAAAATTGAAATTGTATTTAAATAAAACCTTGACTCAATTTTGGAATATACGATGCGCGCGCGAGAGACGAGCAGTACGTGATGCAGCAGTCAGTGTACTCTTTTTTGAATGTTTTTTTTTTCGACGTTTCTGCATACCGAAATGTCTCACATGTGTGTACGCGTCGCTTATTATTTATTGATATTGGTGATGTGTTCGCGCCAATTAATTGTCTTGTGTGTGTGTGTGATGTGGTGTGGTGTTATATAATAAAATAATAATCGATGAATCGGAGAGGTATATTTAATAATTATTACCTTTTTCACACTACATTTGTCTTTTTTTTCATGTGTTCGATGTTTGTTGCAGACTGCAGTGACAAAGAAGAAGCATCACATGCGAGAATTTTAATTTGGCATTCTTGAGTGTGTTCAATAAATTACTTCTCACGTTTCAATTGGAATGCGAAAAATGCATGTGATTTGTATCGGAATCTAATTTTTTCTTCAACAAAGTTAAAGGTTTCAAGAAATTTCACATTTCAAATAATTTTGTTTCTTTAAGCATGCTCTCCACGTTTGAATATCGATCCTTGAGCAGGATTGCTCGCAGTGCTTTATTGAATGTTCTTTGAATCGCTTTCATATCTTCTTCCTTTATTAGCATCATTATCGTGCTGCAGTAATCAATGTTCGGCTGTATGAGGAATTTCCAGCATCGTTTTTATGCGACCCATGAAATAGATATTTTTTCGATTGAAGCTTTGAGCTTTTCATCAATCATGATGCCCAGGTACTTCATCTTTCGGACTCATTCGAGTAGCGAGTCGTCCATTTCAAGTGCTCCTGTCTCTCCTCTGCTTTCATTCAGTATCATAAATTTCGTTTTACTGGCATTGAATTTCATTTTCGACATTTTGAAGTAGTGAGTCAGTGCTCCGTGGTCTAAGGATAGGTAATTATAATAAAAGAAGAGAACTTACCTTGTTTAGTTTAATTAAAATCTTCACTTGTTTCCGGTTTCCCATATTTATTTTGAAGCTACATCATTAAAAACTGCAATTTTCGAGAATTATCCGCACTTTAAACATTCATTTCCTAAAATAAAAGACGTGACCAATCATCTCCAATCCATTCGTTTTAACCATCACATCACTTTGCAGTTTCGATTGATTGAATATTAACATAATTTGTCCCTTTTTCAATAAAACAAAATCCGTTCATCATCACCCAGAGGCATATAATTAATTTGTTACATCATTATTTTTGTTAAGAAAACATTTTTCATTTTTGTTGTTGCGGCTTCAACAACATATCAACATACATTTGTAAGTGGCTCGCAAGTCTATATAATAAACAAGAAGAGTAATTGTGGTCACGTTTTTTTTCTCTCTCTCACTCTCCAAACTACAACGCTTCACAACAACAAAATTTTAGACATGATAATTATGTTTTTAGAGTGTGTTTTATAAGCACATTTTGACTAACTAACTAGATAGTTAACTAGTTGATATTTGAATGCTATAATTTTGCCGTTACTCACGCCAAACAGTGCCATTCTATTTTTCTCTCGCAGTTCTTTGTGACTCTGGCGAATGTGTGGTAATTGATTAGAAAGGCGCATAAATCACCAGACGTCTCCATGGTTCATCAAACAGCGATCTTCTAATTGAGCGATTTACTGTAAAATTTTGAATTAACAAGAATGCGATTTCCAAATTTTTAACGGTAATTTTTTGAATTGACGTTTACGAACTTTTGATAAAAGTTCACAATTTTTGTTAATTAAGATGGATCATTTAACACTTTACTAATTAGAAAACAAAAACTTATTTTAAAATTTGTTTTTTTTTACATTCATGAATTTGAAAATGTCAATTCAAAAAATTTCTGTTAAAAATTTGAAACTCGCTTTTCTGTTAATTCAAATTCAAAAATGTCATTTTACTTGTCTTTTTGTTCTATAGGACGCCAATTAGAAAGGCGCATAAATTACCAGACGTCTCCATGGTTCATCAATTCTTTATTGGGTCACTTCACTTTGTTTCACATCGATAAATTTCACACCAAATATTACGAAATCCAAATATTGGATGATGATCGAAAGTGTTTGCATATTATTATAAGCACTTAATTTTTGGTCAAATATTTGTGTGTGGATTTTTTAATTATCGATAAATAGTTATTTTTTGCTAAAATAACATTGAAAAGTAACAAAGGCCAATATTGACGTTGGTTCCTCACAATTTATTTTGTTAATTTTTTTTTTCGTGACATCTCTTCTTGTGCGATACCGTGTGACACCTTCTCGTGTTTCAGTGTACGAGGACAAATGGTGGTTGCCCCGTGATTTATGTGACAGCATTTGTAATTGATCGACCTGATTGCGGTTTTCACTCTCACAAGCGCATCAAATTGAAGATGCAACTCACACACAAGGATCTCTCATTCTTGACCTCAATCGTTGTCATTTCCCTTCAAATCAATTCCATTAAGAATTCACATTAATTTCATTGTGTTTTAATTTTTTTTTGTGTGTCGCTCGTCTATCAAAGCGAAGCGCGAAAAAAAATTGCATTTAATTACCGACAATTTTCTTAAATAAATAATAAAATGAATTTAATGGCTTTATAATGACTTTTTCGATATCATCCTCTACGTAGATTGATCATAACAATAAAAAGTAATCGACGTCGTGTGATCTTTGATGGAATGCACATAATTAGACGTTTATTTAAACTACGAAAAAAAGTGTTGGTGGCCTATTAATGTGATTGTTAACATTGAAAAAAAAAACTTACAAAAAAGTTTTCTAGTAAGTTCTCTGATCGATTCAATAGAACTCTAAATAGATTTTTGACAAACACAAAACAACAAAAATTTGAATAAAATATTGGCGAAACGTGAAATGTTGTAGAGGACTGGAACAGTATTTTTTGTGTTGTGTCTTAATTAGTGTTTGGTTATTTATTCATAGAAACAAGTTTAGAAATCATCTTTCGGTCAAACTTATTTCGGATTGCGTGTTTTGATGAGCATGTAAAAAAGTGGCTCCAAACAGGTCTGTATTAAAAAAGGTTCAATTAAAAAAATCAGCCCTTTGTCATTTTTTAATCTTGACATGAGCATATACTCAGAATATTTTCTTGCTCTAGCAAGGTGTTTATATGATGAACACAATTGTTTATAATTTGGTTCAGGATTTTTTTCAGATTGGCTGAGCGATCTCTGGGCCCATAACCTTTGGTATGAAATATATTTTATTAACTGAATAACTATTAAATGTTTCAACTTCCTTTTATACTCTAATCATGGTAATCATCATAGTTATAGTAATGTTTAGAGGTCCCTTGAACTTTCTGTTAAACAACAGGAAAATGAGCCAGTACATATAGGATTGCGCTTCTGGATATAGATGAGTTTTAAAATCCTTGCTACTAAGTGGGCATTTTATATTGTGGGCATGTAGGTAAGTTTACATTTTTTACCACTTTTTATTCACATTTTGTACAATTTTTGCTAATGTTTTAACCTGAATATTCTAACACTAAAAAAAAGAAAAAAATATTAGAAAAAAATTAACATAAAATAATAAGTCTAAATAAAGCAAGAAATTTAGCAAGAAATTTTTTTAAGAAATTTATCGAATTTTGACCAAAAATGTAAAAGCGCTTACCTCAAATTTGACAGTTTCACAGGATGGATATTTTATTTTTGGAGTTTCAAGGATCAGAATCAAGCAAATGGCTCTAAAATCAGATGATTGGTTTGAATCTCATCGTCTTTGAGGTAAAGGAAAAAAAATAATTTGGCTTGACCAATCGCTGGTGAATTTTTGTTCTTGTCTTGTATCTTGTTATCTCTTGCGACTACTAGAATGTACAACCTTACCAATCTAGGTCAACAGGAAGGATGGCAGGATTGTGAAGCCTTGAATATATTGTTATAAGATTGTCCAAGGATTTTTGCCTGTTATGCAGTGAAATAAAACATTATTATTTTTATTTTTGATAAAAATGCGCTCAAATGAATCCCAATTAAAACGACGACATATTTCACATAAAAACATGTTATCGTTAGAGGCTCGTGTTACCGCTCTCAAACCGTACACCACAATCGAAAAATGTTGTCGCACGAATGCTTCACACACATTGTAACGTTTCAAGAACGGATCGATTCTTCGCGTGGGACTATCTTTAGGTACAAATCCTGTTTTTATTTATTTCTCGTCAATACCACCACAGCATTAAATAATAAAAACTGCCTTTCGAAAAAAAGATCTTTAAAACAAACTTCGCAATGTGGGTGGCAATAAACTTGATTTAGGAGGACTTTTACTTTCGAGCACTCTGTCAAATCATGAGGATGATCTATTTTTCGAGTCACACGACAACGATTGATGATTACGGATTTAGAATTTTTTAAAGTTTTTTTTTTGTTAGAACGTTCTGCTTTTAGAACAAATGGTACCAGGCACTTTTGTATTTTTTTCTTGCTTCGTCTGATATAAATTTATCATTTACGAAGGAAAAAAAAACAAATCCGCGACGAGCATACGAAAAAAAAAATAAAAACATATCATTAACCTGAGATGACCCTCAAAAACGCACCTTCACGAAAAATATCCAAAACACACGACTGGAATACAAAACATTTTTATATGTAAATGTCGCTGTGTGGATCGAAAATGTTCTGAGACTAGAATTGAAAACGAGTTTTTGTGGCTTGTTTGAGTGCGCAACTGGCCTCATGAAGACTCGTTCTGCTGCTGCTGCTAATTGTGATATATCCGCTATCTGCCGAAATTTATCATTCACCAGCTCCGGTTTTCAATTTGAATTTAATAGCTTTAATAAGCGATTTGGAAGAAAGATTAGTCCATTTTATTTAATCAAAACGTTATTTATAACGACTTTTCTTGTGTTTATGATGCTTATCGCGGGTCTCTTTATCTTTGGTCGGTCTCTTTTTCGGTGGTGATTCTACTTCCGTGTTCTTTGTTCGGCGCTCCGGACTTTCGGACCATCGCCAGTGACGTTTTTCCGCGTTTTTGTCTTCGGGCTCGTCCCAGGTACTACAAAAAAAACATTTAAACTCATTTTTAGGCGATTTCTATGAAAAACTTACGAAATTTCAGTCCTTTCAGAAGTCCGTTGTTTCTTTTTCAGCATTTCCCATTGCATTTGAAGCCAAAATGCGTCAATTTTGTGCCTCACTCCTGGATTCTTGAACATGTGAATGAAATTGCAGTTCGATCCTTGGTTGCAACACTTGCGAAAAGACTTGCCTGTGACGAATATCAAGATAATTGAGTAAAATTCGCTTGAAAAAAGTTACAAAAAAAACATTAAAAATCAAATTTCTTTGGAAAAAGGATACAAGTCACTTCAGATGCCGATCATCAACGTACCACAAAGTGCTTGTACGAAATTCGGTATCCCCGAAAACTCAATTGTTAGTTGCTTGCCACCGTAAAATCGTCCAATTAGTCCCTGAAAAGCCCGTAACGCATCTCGTTGGTCCTTAAATTCCACCCAAACGTTCCCCCGGAAGTGCGGTGCTGCCTGCTTGGCTGTCACAAAATTCTCTATCTCCCCGAATTTCTCGATTTCGTGCACGGTGTCGTAATAAAAGTCATCATACGCTTTTTGCAGCTCCCCATCCTCGTATTCGAAGTGTAAATCTCCGCCATATTCCGTGTTTGGGGCTTGATCGAGTCGAATATGCGTGAAAAAGTTTCGTATCAACAGGATTTTGCTGATTCCGGGTTTGATGTGGTTTTTCACGCAGGCATCGCCATACCGACAAACGCTGGTTTTCAAGAAAAATCCGCAAGTTTCGCGTCCCGGATTGGTTTGAGCGGCGTTTTGAAGCAAATCGGGGATTTCTTCGCGAATTCCTGTAGTGTAAGATTCAATTTGTTGTTGATATGTCTCGAAGGCGAGTTGCTCTCGACGTTCTCGGTCTTCTTTTTCCTTACGTAACGCAGCACGACGACGTTCCTCCTCACGAAGCAGTTCCATTTGTCGTTGGTTGAACTCTTCTTGACGTTTTCGCGCCTCAGCGATTTTAGATTGAAACATTTTTTCTGTTTCCAGCCACTTTTCTTCCTGTATTCGACGGGATTCGCGTTCAGATTCTTCACGAGCGAGGTCCAAAGCTAATTTTTCACGTTGTTTCTGTTGAAAAAGTGGATCAGCTTCTAAAAGTTTTTGTTCCTCGTCTCGTTTTTGAGCCAATTTTTGTCTCTTCCGCCTTCTTTGCGCCTTTTTTAAGAGTTTTCGGTAAATTTTTCGAGGCAGTCGAGATTTTTTGCTCGACACTTCTGTAATATCACAGTCTGCTGGATGATTTTTAATCATTTTTTTTCTTATTTGAGAGTGATTTTCATCACATGTAAGTTTTATTTTCAAATTTCCATCAGAAATTTTGTTTTTGTTTGTGTTTTGATTTCTGCGGAGTTCAGGGGTAGGATTTTTGTCCAGTTATGGGACATCTACTAACAAATGGTCTCATTCACAAATGCTGGGACGGCGAAGATCATACTGAAAAGTGAGGGATTTCGAAGATTTTTAAACGAAAACGAGAAAAATCTTGAAAAAATGGGAAAATTCTACATAATTTTGAAAATTTTCAAATAATTTAATTTCGAGAAATTAATTCAAATCCAGGGAAAACTTCATTTCTTTTATTTTCTCAAAAATAACTAAATTTTAGAAAAAAAAATCATAAAAATTGCTTTTCAATAATTAATTTAATTTATTTTAAAGCTTTTTAATTCAAGCCAACCAGCAAAATTTCCTAAAAAGTTAGATTCCCATGTACGAACAAAAAACAAAAGTCATAAACAGCACAACAATAATTAAAATAATGGCCAACCATTCCGGTAACGTATCTGAAAAAAACAAAATTTTGGATTAAGAAATTATTTTTTTTATCCTTCTAGGTTGCTTGAAATGAAACTCAAATATTTTGTCCAAAGTTTTTGAAAAAAAAAATTAAAAGAGGCAAAAAAAAGTTCTTTAAATTTTAAAAACCAAAATTACTAATTTTTACGATATATTTTAGAATTTTTTTTTAATTTTCCAAATTAATTTTTCAATTTTTTTTTTCATGAAAATTAATTCTTAACATCGTGAAGAATTGAAAAAAATCGTCAAATAAAAAAATATTATTTTTCCCCTCATTTTTTTCAAAAATTTTTTAATTTTTTTTTTTTTTTGAGTTTCATTAAAGCGGCCTCATAATGTCAAAACTTACGTCGGTACTGCAAACTGTGAATGCAAACGCGATTATCGACGGAAATAGACACCACTGAGGCTTCCGTGTTGCTCGAAATGGCTGGACCATCGATATCTGTAACGGGCAAAAAGGCAAGTCCCGTCACAAACATCGAATGCGCATTTGGAATGTGAAGCACGCGTTGCAAGCTAAATGCGATGTAGATGGAAACGGATCCGGTGAACATTGTTCCGACAGCTACAAATCTGCCATCTTCCCGAACAGCCAACGCAGCAAGACTTTCATCGATATCGACAATACTATTGAGCTTTCCTGTGTCAATATTCCACGATTGCAAGAATCCCTTAATTTTTCCGGACTTTCCAAGCGGATTTGCTAACGTAAAAAGACGGAATTTGTCGTTGCGACCTTCGATTGTCCCGTATTTGCATCGTTTGAAGAGATATTTGATGCCTTCTGGTGGAGTCCAGGTCAATTTTGTCGCTTCTTGCCCCGATTGGAGATTCCAAATCGATGCAGCACCATCTTTCGCTACGGAACATAAGAAGCGGCTATTAGGGCTGAAGTCTAAATCATCAATTTCCTTCGAGTGTCCCTTAATATCGGTGATTTTTGTCATTGACGGGAAATTCCAAACGCGAATGAACCCGTCAATGCCTCCCGTTGCCATTAATTTGCCATTCGGGCTGATTCTGACGACACGTTGTAACGGATCTGGCTTTGCAAAGTCCGTTTGAATCGAGTCCCCAGCCTTGACTTCGAACATTATTCGTTTATTTGTGGGAATTTTTTGCACTCCTGATGTTTTAGCGCTTGCTTTACGATTTCGCACGCCATTTGCTTCACCAGATGCCTCTTTCGTGTCTTCTTCGTCGCCATCCGAGACAATTTTCGTGTTAATCATGTACAACTGACAGTGACTTTCTTGACCCGCAACCAGCAAAGTTCGTCGCTCATCCGGTCGAATTGCACAATTCATGACGACAGTTGGTCCAGTTTCGTGTCGCAACACTTCCTCTGCCACAAATGACGTCCCGTTGTGATACAATTCGTAGATTTCGAAGCCATTTGCGACGCCAGTCTTGCTACTTCCGCCACCGCCAGCAACAAGGACGTGTCTGCGGAAGTAAATCGAAAATAAATTTATTTTAGTGATTCATGAAAAATTGATGGAAGTGAAAAAAACGTACCTCGATGTCAGCATTTCCACAGAGTACAGAGGGAAATTTACGCGGGCCAAGAGACCTTCGTTCGGCTTTCGGACTGGCGGCATCTTTTCGTTGTTTCTTCACGCACCAATAAATAAGGAAAAATTAAATTTTTAGTGAGAAAGTGGAGATTATCTGCTTTTGTTATGCCACATCAAGTCAATATGATTTTGACGTTTCTCGTAGATGTGAGGTGAGTGATGAATTTTTTAATCAAAAAGAGAATTCAAAATGTGTGTAATGAAAAAGTTCGTTAAAAATTAAAAGATAACTTTTTTTTATTTTTTGGGCTCAATTTTTTTTTTCAATTTAAAAAATAATATTTGACCAAAAATTTATTTTTTTGTTTTTGTTGAATAATAATTTATAAAATCAAAGGTTTCGATCAATCAAAAAATTTAGAGTCAAAATTTATATATTTATTATTTTTTAAAATTACTATTGCAAAACATTATTTTAATTTTATGAAAAAAAAAAACATTTTCATATTTAAATTTACTGTAAAAATTACAAAACCAATCGCATTAAAAAATATTTTCAATTTCTGTTTCTGCCAAATTAAAGTGATATTTTTTTTAAATATTTAACTAAATTTATCAGAATTTGTTAACAATTAAATTTTAAAAATCGTTAAAATACCGAGAAAAGTGGAAATATATTTTTTATTATTTTCTGTTAATTTACTTTTTTAAGCAAATTTTTAAAAAATTATTGATCTTTTAAGAATTTTTAGATTTCGTCAAATAAAGTAAAAAATAAAAAATTATTAAAAAAATAATAATTAAGAATGTTATAAAATGATAAATTTATCTTAAATTTAATCAAAATAAATTTTTAAATTAAGGCCGTTCAAATTTTTTTCGATGTTTTTGTCCCAAAAGATTTTTTTCAAAATGGGGGGGGGCAAAATAAAAAAAAAAAGTTTTGAAATACTATTTCATACAAAATGACAAAATTTTATCAAATTTGGGCCCTTAATGAATATTTTAGTAGTTTTTGTGGTATTTACATTGAGATTTGATGATTTAAAATTGATCTCAGAGTATTTCAAGTTAAAAATTTAAACGAAAATATTTAATAAAAATAACTGTCCAAAAATTTTTTTGAAAATATTTTTAGAGCAGGAATTTCATGAAATCCGAAGGCGAACAAATTCGTCGTTCGTAGCATAAAAAAAAATTGCAAGCACCTTGTAGCCTCACGATTTTTCCTTGCATCAATTGCAATGTTCCCCCTGTAGCTGTGGAACATGCAGGTAAAAATTTTTTCGTCCCTTTTTTTGAAAACTTAAAAAAAATTAAACTTACAGAAACGCACCCCATCGTATTCGTTGAGGAAGACAAGGAAATGAGTTGGTAATGCAGTTGATCCTGTTGCTTAATGACATTATCAGTGCCAAACTTCTTTCAAGTTGACGAAGACTTCTTTCATATTGAGATTATTATTATTATTATTATCTTTATTATTTTTTATACTCCAATAATTGAAAAAAAAGACACAATAGTAGGCTCATGATAGTTCGGGGGCGACGACAGGTGGGGAAGGAGGTCCACTTCAGTGTCTAGGACTTTGAAGAAGTGGAAATCAAAAAAAAAAGAATTTAAAAAAAATAATAGAAAAAATATTGAAAAAAAAAAAATGGAAAGTCAGAAGAAAAAAAAATCTACGCTAAGTAATAGTTGGAATTGATGAAAAAAAAAAGTGTGCAAAAAATATTAGAAAAAAAAAAAAACTCAAGATAGAAATTTTAAGAGAAAAAAAAAGAAAAAAAAATCGGGATAAACTAAAAAAAAACAAGAGTCATGGAGCAAATCTGCAACTTGCAGCGCGGTGTCCTGTGCGCCTGCATCTATAGCAGATGCGTGGTCTTCTCACTGATGGCGTTGCTCGGTGGCTGGGAGCTTGACCTCGATGCTCGTCTATGCGTAGGCCTCGGAGTCTTCGGATTTCCTCTCGTAGGTCCATCGTCGCCACCTCTTGATGTTGTGGGTTGGAGCTATTTATTTTCCGCCGATGCTGCGTTGGTCTCGATCAGAGATGCACTCAGCCATAAAAACCCGATCCCTTGCCATGGAATATCGAAACATCTGTAAAGCCTCGTCGTCAAACATGCAGTCTGCAGTAATTTTAAAAAATATTGTCAAAAATTCTTTGATTATATTGCGATCAAAAGAGTACGAGAAAATCTCAAACGACGACACTGAGAACCTATTGACCACGGTCCAGGAGCAGTTGAAGGACTTATTAAACGGAGAAAAGGAAAGTAGTTTAAATTTACTGAGAACTTTTAGAGTAAGTTTCGATCTCTTTTCGACCTATTATTAGTAAGGCCAAAACATTAGTCTTACAAAACAATAGTCTTGGGATATCGAGTATCTAAAATGTAAGAAATATTTCAAATTGTTTTACATTTTTGACCTAAATATTTTTGAAAATGATGATGAGGAAAATTTTTTCGTTAAAATCAGTTGAAAATTCGATAGATTTCAAATTTTTAGTGAAAAATTATCCATTTTGTAAAGAAAAATATTCATCCCTTCCTTTTTGGCAATTATAAAGAAAAGTGAACTTTTTGCACTACAAGATACTCGATATACATCCTACCTAATGTTCAGAAGGTCTATGAAACCTGAAACATTTAGGATTATTGTTTTGGCCTTATTTAATTTAATTTTTCAAGAGCAAATTTTAACAATTTTTATTTTTTAGAGAATCTTAAAATTATAAAACCAAATAGGAGTTTTGTTAATTAAATGTTAATAAAAGAGAATTTTTTTGTAATTTCAACTAACAAAACGTAACTTAAAGACCAACATTATTAGGTAAAAATTAAATTAACAAAAATTTAAATTATGTAATAATAAAATTAAAAAAAAAATTAATAAATAAATTAAATTGAATTTAAAAAAAATTGTCTTAGGTTTGAATTTTTTGAATAAAAATTCGACGACGATTTTCAGAATAAAAACCTGAAAAAATAAGAAAATTATTTATTGATTTTAAAAATCACTTACAATAAAAAAAAAAACAACGAGGCAAAAATTGTAAGGTATTGTTAGAAATTTTTTTTCTGTCATATTTGATAAGTTATTCCAATTTTTTTATTATTTATTTTAAAATTTTGAAATGGAGAAAATATTTAATTTAAATTTAATTAAAAAAAAATTCCGCAAACTTTCAACTGATTTTTCTTATATCGTTTCAAAATCTTTAACGATTGATTCAAAATTCAACAAAAAAAATTTCCAGCATCACATCTGTCCTCTGACACTTTTAAACTTTGGCAAATGCTGCAAACCGGGAATCACATATGCTATGTATGTATCGCAATTTTTACATATTCGCAAATTTCGTACACACACCAAAATATGTTTTGCCGTACGATCGTTTGCAAAAATTCCTGTACGGCGATCGTGCATTCTATACGTACGTCGCTTGACTCAACTCGTCGATCGTCTAGGGAAGTATTCCAATTGGAGTTGAATCTTATAAGAAATTTACTTGAATTCTGAAGTTTCTTGTTGGAAAAGCCTTCTTAAAGTGTTTTTAATGGAATTTCATGAAAAATGTGAGAGTTGAAGGGATTTTTACGGAAATTTTCATTGATGTTCGCGACCGGCAAACGTTTAGCCGGGAAACGAAAGTTTACCTCTGCGAAGTCGAACTTGATTCGTTAGCTTTGAGTGTCGATCGTTTGCTCGTTTAAAAAGCAAATTTATCAAAGCTCCAATTTTATTGCTTATTTAGTGTTCCAATCGAAGAGTTTAGCAGTAAATTGTGCATCAAGCGGTCACTAAGTGCCATTGTCGCGTGATAAAGTGTAAGTTTTTGCCAATTTTCGCGAAAAAGTGCCGGAAAATCGCGCAAATATCATTTGGATTTTCGTCGAATGCAAGCTCAAGCAGACAAAAACTGCATTGTCTCCGCTCTCGCACACACACACACACACACACACACACGAACGCGCCGTACTCAATTTTTGTTCATTTTTCGCGTACATTTCGTGCATTTTATATTGCAAGATATAAATACGACGCTGGACGGCGACAACGACGGCTTTTCGTACAACACACACAAATTTATTTGCAAATGTACAAAAAAAAAACTCAAGACCGAAGACGAAGAAGAACAAGAAGTGACGCTGATAAATTTGCAAAAGATTATTCAAATTATATATTATTGGAACGGAGTTTATTTATGTCTTTTTGCGTGTGTGAAGCTCGCAAAATTCACTAATGAAAGAGTTTGCGAACGCAATTAAACGTTATGCAACTTTTGCATCCTGAATCCAGTAACGAACGCGCATCTGTTCAATATTTATGTTTCACTCGACACAAAAAATTTGTGTGAATTCTCTTTTGAAGAATTTTTCACAACAACTTTTTTGTTTCGTCTCATTCTCTCACGACAAAAAAAAAGTCAAGCCTTGCCAAGTCACCCCAACTAATCTCTCTTATCTCGCTCTCATTACAGATCGTAAGTCATCATCGTAGCACCACGTTTTTTTCTGCGCCTGTCGGAGTAGTTTAACTCTGTCTCCTCATCTAGTAGCATGTGATTTTAGTGTCAATTTTGTGTCATAAAAAAAATTATTTCTGAAAATTTTTTCAAAGAAAAACGTTTTTTTAATTCTTTCTGTGAAACAAAAAAAAAATATTTAAAAAAATAAATTGGAAATAATTAAAAAGGAAAAAAATAAGAAAAAAAATCACAAAAAAAAATAAAAAAGCTATAAAAAAGAGATAAGTGTTGAAAGGAAAAAAAAATCTGGTAAAAAAAAAGTGAAAATGGGTTCGATGATGAATACGAAAATTGCTCAGGAACCAGAAGTTCCAGCTGCTTCAGAGCCGTTGAAACAGACTTCCAGCAGTACTGAAGGTAGGAAATTTATTTTTTTTTTACTTTTTTTGTTTAATTTACTGAAAAATGGCAAATGTTCCGGTCTCATGGTGACCGTTAGAGACGATTTATCGCACAGACAGAAAATGAAGACATGCGGTTTTTGTGTCAGAAATGGACGTATTTTTACGAGAATTTGATATTTTTAGTTGATTTTTTTATTAAATATGAAATAAATTGGCGTTAAAATGGCGAAGAAAGATAAAAATCTTGAGTTCAATGTGAAAATGTGAGATTTCTATTGTGTAAAGCTCCTCTAATGACGAATTTGTCTATAAAAAGTGCGTCAACTGCTAAATTTTATTAAAATTTTCATCAAATTTCTCCGGTAAAAATTTAAAAAATGTCAAAAAAATTATTTTATTTAAATCCTCATAAAAATCGTAAATTTTATCGTTTTTTACTTATTTTTGTTAGGTATATTAAAAAATTTTAAAATTATTAAAAAATTAAAATTATTAGCCTAAAAGTTAAACTTTTTAAAGAAAATCGCAAAAATACGATTTTTAATATTTTTTTAAAGTTCTTACAAAGAACCGAAGTTCATGAAATCTTCTTGAAACGAGAAATTGAACTAATTTGGAGGTTATTCTTAAAAAATTTTGTATTTTGAGAAATAATTTGTTGAAATATCAAAATATATAAGGAAATCTAAAATAATCATTTTCGTTAAAAATCACAAAAAGGGTAAAAAAATTTTTAAAAAATTAAATTTCACCCAAAAAAAGATTGTTTTTCTAATGAAAAAAATCATAAAACCTTTTTAAAAAGGCAAAAAATGCGTTTTCCTTCATTTCTTAGAAAAAAAAAAATACTAAATTTTTAGTAAAAAAATTAAAATTTTTCCTGAAAATCTCAAAAAAACCGCTTTTTACATTTTTTAATGCATTTTTTGAAAGAATCTCATTGTTCATCAGTCTCAAGGTCCATTTTTTAGCATAGTCTACCATCCAATTTGTTACAAAAGCACCACAATGTTGATTCATCCACATTATTGCCAACAACTTTCGTCTCCTTTTCACGCCTCTCTGTGCTCTACTTGACCAAATAACGACCGATCACCAACAAATAAAGACACAATTTCTCACGTAGGTGTCAAAAAGCAAATAATTACACTTTTTTTTTTGTTTGCACCATGCCACCTTCACGCGATAAGCACGACAACGACGACGACCTACCTGGTTTTGCATTTTTTTTCTTTTCTTTCCTTTCCATTCGTGCTCACCTCTCCTCATCTTTAATAAACTCATTTAACGAAACTTGCAAAGTTTTCACTCGATAAATCTTTTACACTCCCTCGCAAAAAAACAGCAAACTTTCTTTACTAAACGACGAATAATAATTTTAAATGGCGAAAAAAAGCCGTTACACGCAATTATTTGCTAATTTCTTGCATTTGTGCGCGAAAGTCAATCAACGAGCATGACACCGAGAGCGAGATTTATTTTAATAATAAATAAATTTAAATTAAGCCGCCGAAAATTTAAATAAAAATCAATCAAACGAAACGTGAACCAAAAATTTTGTATTTAATTGTATCAACAAAGTCGACATGTCGTGACTCGCTTTCCTCCTCGTTATTAAAATTGTGTGTCTCTAGAAGCGTAGGATTTATTTTTATTTATTTGTTTCTTTTTTTCCGTTATTTATTCGCTGTTTCATGCAAAAAACTGCAAATAAATTGAATTGAAACCTTATAAGGAAAGTCATTAACGAAACATCAGGATATGCCTTCGCGATGCTAAATTAATGCAAAAAATTGCTCTCGAAATTAGGGAAATGCCGTAAATGGGATTCAGCGTTGAAGGTCTCGAAACATGAAATTTTTTCGCCTAATCAGGAGTTTAATTGAACGTCGTTTGGCGTGTTTCGTAGTAAAGTTGTAGTAGAAAAAAATGTAGATAACAAGTTCAGTGCACATCAGATGAATGACAAATTTGTCACAATCTAGTGACGTGACGTGACATGAGACTAAGTAGCAAATTACGTAGCGAATATGGTTCATTGATACGATCAATCAATTAAAAAAAAGTTTGTTTGAGGCGTTGTTGTTGTTTAAATGAAGAAAGTTGACAACGAGAAAAGTGGGAGATTGATTTGGCGCCGACGAGTTTTGTACCTGAACGAATGAAAGTTGGTTAGATGGTGATGTGGACGATGAACTTTCATGTTTAAGTATGAAAAAGTCACTTGGATGGGGGTTAAATGATAAAATTTCTAATTTTTAATTTCAAAATTGAGAAGTTGATTTTAATTTATTTAATTTTTTTATATAAATTTACTATTTTTTTTGACAAAAATACCAACTTTAGTAATTTAAAATTGAATTAATTATTATATTGATTCAAAATGAATTAAATGAAGAGCTTTGAAAATAAATTTGTTTTTTAATTCATTTTAGAATTAAATTTAATTTGAAAAATATTTAAGTCGCGTAGAAATTTTCCAAAACAATTTTCCAAAAATATAGTTTGCTAGATATTTCACCTTGATTTCTGTTAAAATTTAATTTAAATCTAAATTCAAAATTTATTTAATAAAAAAAAATAAATAAATTTCAACGTTCAATGAACTAAAATAGTACAAAAAATTAAATTGATTAAATTTTATTATTTTAAATAATTAAAATTATATTTTCTAACTTTTTTTTTATAGAAAATTAAGTTAGGTACATTTAATTTAGTTAATTTTTTAAAATAAATAATAAAAAAATACCGCAATTTTAAACAAAAATTTAATTTCAATTTTTTTTTTTTATTTTCAATGCAATCAATTATAAGAAAAAATTATCATTATATAAAATTTTCATAAGAAAAATTATAAAATTTTAATTTTATGGTAAAAAAAAAAAAAATCATGAAAATAATGTTTTATTACTTTTTTTAAATTTTGTATCTCAAACTAATCGAAATCTTCCACAATAAAACTTGGCGGATGCCCTTAAAAAATCAAATTTGAACAAATATTTGATTTTTAATTTCAGAAAGTCATTTTTTTCTATTTGGACCTTTAATTTAATATCATTTTTGTTATCAAAAATCAGATTGATTAAAAAATCTTTCCAAAATTTAATACTAAAGGCAAAAAATGTTCGAAACTATCAAATATTTTATACAAACAAACAAAATTTACCGAATAAAGGTAAATATTCTCAACGCACGAGCCACTTACGACATCAAAACTCAACTTTTGCACTAAAAAAAGCGTTTTGAATCGATCAAATCGTAAAAATTTTATTAGCTCACTCCTTTTTTTTGATGAATCATTTTTACCAACAACGACGAAAAAAGGGAAATTTATAGTTTTTCGCATATTTTTTTCTTCGTCAGACAATTCCTTTTACGAGCTGCTTACTCGCTTGCATGTCTGCCCGTATAAAATGTTTAAATTTGCCTTCCTAGTTGTCTAAGGGTCGAAAGTCGTAAAAATCCACATTTTATGAGTTTTTATCGATTTTCGATTTTTTTTCTTGTGTTTCAAAAGTTGCACAGAAGACTGACCTAAGAAACAAAAACTACGGCAGCTGCTGCCTTTTTTCTAAAAAAAATAAAAATTTCACTTCAATCAAATTTCTTTTTTACAAAATTTATTGCTGTTACAAGAAAATCCGTAAGAAAAGAGAGAGAAAGAGACGCTGCATCGAGGCAGGGCATTGATCTTTGAGCAGAAACAGTTGGTACTTACAGCTTGCCATGACCAAATAATGAAATGTGCGTAAATCCATGATGCAATTTATTCCTTTCTTTCCTCCTAATGCAACCACGTTCGTCGATGCAACAAAAAAAAAGTGCATTGAGTGCATCTGTTGAAACCCTTTCCTGTTGTTTCGTACGTCGTGCAACACAACCCTCGATTAATTTATTATTTTTACAAGCATTTCTCGCAATTTTTTTTATCTCGATATATTTATTTTTGCAGGAATTGAATGAAAAAAACCTCCTTGCTTTACCTTTCCTTGCATTTGCATGAGAAACGTGTACACGAAACCATGAAATGAAAAAAAAACTTAAGATAAAAGAAAAAGTACAACATTTCCGTTCTACTTATTCATTTTTATTTTACATTTGAAGCTTGAATGCGCGAAGTACTCTTTTTTTTTGTCCATGCACAGGGAATGGACATTCGAACACACGACTTGAAATACGTGTGTGAGTAGAAATGACATCCTTTTGCTGTTTATATTATTTATGTTTGCGATATTATAATAATAATATAAAAATAATAATAATAATGGTCATAAAAAAATTTCCGAAGAAGGAGATGGACACCAGCAGAAGCGGCAGCAGAAAAAAATCATATTTTTATTTGAAACGTCGCATCATCATATTATTTTTATTAAAAGAGATAGTCGTCGTCCTTTTTTTCTTGCGTATGCGGTAAAGCGTTATTTTTAGGGTGAGATGTGAAAAATAGCGCTTTTGAGGTGTCTATTTATTTTTTAAAGTAATTTGACGTCTTTTGACTTCAAAAAATTTTTTAAAATCAAATTTAATAATTAAAATTAAAAATATATCTAGAAAAAGTTTAAATTAATCTTAATTTTTTAATTAAATATTAAAATAATAATTTTAAAAAATTAAAATTTATTTTAAAATATTATTTTTCAAAAAAAATCATAAATAAAATAAATTAAGTTTTAAAATTTTTATGAGTTTAAAGAAATTTATTCATTAAAAAACAAAAATTTAAATAAATAATAATAATTTTAATAAAAATTTGTTTTTTAAACCAGAAAATATTTTTAAAAAATCAATTTTTATTATTTTAAAATATTAAATTTTGCTGAATTCAGTTAAATAATTGCAATTTTTTAAAACATCTAGAAAAAATATTTTTTTTTATAATTTTTTTTTTATATATTTTTCAATTTTTTGCAAAAAATGATATTTTTCATTAAAGCTTCTGGTTTTTTTTTATTTAATTATTTTAAAAGATTTTCAAGCAAATATTTAATCAAATGCGACAAAAGTCCAAAAAGTAAAAAAAAAAGAATTTTTGGATTACGATTATTTCGAGCGAAATTTAAAAAATCCATAGGAATTTATTCAAAGAGTCGAAAATTTGTTTCTTTCATATAGTTCAAAGATCCTTGTGAAAAAAATCCAAAAATATTAATAAAAATAAATAAATAAATTTTAAAATAATTTCCTATCGAAATATTTCTTTTTACCTGAAATACTTTTTTTTTTAATTTTTGACTAAAACGCGCTCAAGTATTTTATTTTTTTTTGCATATATCCAATCATTTCCCATCAACTCCGGTATCATCAATTTTTTTCCGTCACTTTGTCTTGTCTCTGCTTCAATATACAAAATATTCACCGTGAGCCGCGAGAGAGATAGATTAGACACCATATAGTCTTTACACACATCCATTGTCCATCTCCGTGTGTGTGGATGTTGATGATGATCTCGCCGCTCATACGACGACACTCTAACTTTTTAAAACAGTAACCAGTTTTCATGACATTCTAATTAAGGGTAATAAAATTTTTCTTATCCCTGAAATTTTTGGTGTGCAACAACAACAACAACATCTACGGCATTTGTATTATTTACTCTTCGTCTTTCTTGTGTTTTTGTGTGCGAGTCCATAAAAAGACATTTTTTGATAGAAACTGGTTTGCATAATAATTTTTTTTGCCCGTTCTTTGCTTTTCTTTGCGCAAAGCAGAATATTTTAATACATGATCATTTGATCACCGATTTTTTTTTGTTGGCAAAAATTTTGCATGGTGCTTCCTTTCAACGTAGCGACGTACGTGCAAGGATACGTTCGCTGTGGAAACAATTTTAAAAGATTTATCTTGTTATTTCTATTCTCTCGTCTCACATACGACGACGACGATGGACCCCTTTCGTGTGTTTTTGACAAAAATTTCTGGTTTTTTTTCGCTGTGACCAAAGATCGTCCTCAACAACGTCGTCGTCGTCGTTTCCTTTTGTTCCAAAGCCATTTAAATTTCACCTGATTTTAGTTCTCTCGTGTGTGTATGTGTGATTTCACCCTTCGTGTGTTCAAAAATTTTTCGTGTGTTGTAATAAGAGAGATAAACTCGGATTTTTTTTTTGCCTTAGCAAACTCTTTTCTTTAACGGTTCCTTGGGTATCCGGTCAACGAGTACGATCTCGTAGGTCATCACGGTAGCTAAAATGATTAAAATTGTCTTGCGTGTGATATAAAATAACTTCCGGCCTGACAAAGCAATGTCCATGGAAACCATTTGATCGAGCAAGCGTTGTGCCTGTAAGAAAAATAATTGTTTAAAGGGATCAAATTTGATGAAAAATTGTTTTTTTTACCTCTGAGCACCAACCCTTGGATGGAATTATGCGGATGGTGAGTTTGCTTTGGACACTTCTTTCGTGAATTTCAGCCACAAAATGAAAAACGAGGATTGATCGGACCAAAGTGAAGAGGAAAGTGTACCAAAACTGTAAATTGTCCAAGAAATCCGGTCGTGGTCTGAAAAATGTTTTGATAAAAAAAAATATTTTTTTTAATAAATTTAAATTTCAAACTTAAAATTAAGAAAAAAATTTAAAAAAAATGTTTTGAAGGATTTTAATAGTTAAAAAAAATTATTTATAATTACGCATCACACAAATCCATCAAAATATATCATGCCATTTTTTCCATGAAATGTTGAAATCGGTTGATGTGAATTTTTAATAAATTTTAATTTATAAAACGAATATTTTTAATTAATTTTAATTTTGAAAAATTAATTAATTATAAAATTAGTAAAAACAAAAAAAAAAACATTTATTTCATTAATTTTTTTAATTGACTAAAATTCTAGCAAATTAAATTTAGATATCTATTAAATTTTATTTTTAAAATTTTTAAATTAGAAAATTTTCAATTTCTTAAATTGAAAAAAAAATCATGAAAAATGCCATTTTATTTTTAAATGATACAAAAATGAAGAAAATTCGCTTGAATTTAATTTGAATTAAAAAATTTAATCGCCTAAAAGCCAAAAAATTTATTAAAAAAAATTTTTTTAAATATTTTTAATATTAATTTTCTTCAATTTTTTTCAAAAATAAAAATAAATTGAAAAAGTAAAAAAAAAATAGTTTGAAATAAATTTAATAAAACTCACATTAAACTCTGGTACACGCACGAACAAATTTGATACAAATTCGCGGCGCACGACACCAAAATCATCGTCGACAAATGCTCATCCACTTTAAGCACCAATTCCGTCAATCTCGTATAATCTTCACGCAATTCCCACCAAATTCGCCCGGGAATGACTTGCAATTCGTATCGCTGCACGCGCGAATTCCACAGTGCAAATCGCTCAATCAGCGCCAACGACACCACAATAATGAGAATATCTTGCATGTTCCACGCCAAATTGAGACAAGCGTTCACCCACTCGGCCGGCAGAAAAAGCACCGCATGGTAAGGCAGCGCAACGAGATACTGCGGATGCATTTTGTGGAACAGGAATTCCCACGAGGTGTATTTCGTTATGTTGCACTGGTGATATATCTGATTGGAATCGGCGATTTCGTCGAGACAATAGACAATTTGGTCAAAAATCGCACCACACATGAGAATTACCGTGATAATTGTGATTTTTGCGAGTAGGTTGGTGTCGTTGTCGTTACTGTGGAGCTTGTTAAGCAACGCCATTTCCACGTCGTTCCAGTAGAGAATTAAATTTTTCCATCGGAACGAGAGTTTTCGCAAAGCAAAAAGCGCATAAAGGGACGAAAGGTAGAAACTGATGCGAATTAGGTCCGACAAACTCACACCGCGATCAAAATAAAGCCGGATTATGAACACGAACTCGATAATTCCCATTGAGAGCAAGATTTTATTAACGCAGCGCTTGAAACTTGGCTTTGGATCGTTGATGTCCCCCGGATCTTTGGTCATATATCCACTCACCGGAAACAAACAAAATATCTGAAGCGAGAAAAGAACTGAAAAAAAAAATTATTTCATGAAAAAATGACAAAAATAGGAAAAACTTACAATATTTGACAGATTCATGAAAAAAATATAATCGTCTTTTCCGATTATTTTCGCCACCGGTGATGATGAGATTATTACTGCGCGCACAAATATCCACAGAAATGATGTCCTGAGGAACAAAAAACGTGTCATCGACCTCCTTCTTGCCAACATTGTTCAATTCATGGCCTACATTCATGTCGTCGTCGTCGTCGTTATTTGTTCAATGGCTTCTTCAATGCAATTTTCTATTTAAAAAAATAATAAAAATGATGTTGTATGGGAAATTTTCATTATTATTTTATAAAATGGAGGAAATAAATTATTCAAGTGAGATTGCACTGGGTGGGAATGAATATCAATGTCTAGATGAGTGTCTATCGGGAAAAAGACATTCATTCATTTGTTCTCGATATTCCATGCTTTTGTGTGCGATTGTTGTGCAAAGTTGCGATAAATAGATTTTGAATGAAAAACGCAATGCTTGAATGATTTTATGCTATTTTTGCCAATAAAAACATCTTTAAATCCCATAACAAAGGATTTAAAGCGGAAATAATCAAGATTTTTCTATTATTTTAGAAAATTTATTAGAAATATATTTTTTTAATTTAATTTATTGATGCAGAAAATTTATTCGCATTTGTGTGTCAAAAAATTTTTAAATTTAGTTAAAAAATATTTTTTAAATTTAATAAAATAATTAATTAAAAAATATTTATTGATTTTTTTATTAAATAAATTTTTAATTTTATTAATAATTTTTTTTTATTTTTTGTACATTTTCATAAAAATATGAAATTTTTCTATTGTATTGAAACTGAAGAATTTTCAAGAAAAAATAATTAAAAAAAAACATAAAAATTATTAAAAAAAAATTAATAAAAATATGTAACTTTTTGAGAGTTTGACTGAAATTTATAAAGTTATCCAAAATTTTTAATGAAAAAAAAAATTTACAAATTTTATAATTAAAATAAAATAAAAACGACATATTTGGTTTAAAAAAAATATTTTTATCATGAATAAATAAATAATTTAAAAAAATTAAATTAAAATTTATAATTACATTTTATTTGGATTTTATTATAAAACTTATTTTATTAAATTTAAATTCAATTTTTAATTTAATTGTTTTTATTTAAAAATATATTTTTTTATTTTTTTTTTATGTTTCTACTGAAATTTAATTTTTTTTTTCTAATTCAACTTTTATTTTTTAAATTTTATTGACATTTCTTGTCTTTCCAAACCTTGACTCACCTAAAGCCCCCTTGAAAAATGTCCTAAATCAACAAAAAAAAACCTTTCAGTTTCCGGCAACTAACATGAAGCACTGAAAGCGAAAATACGAAAGGAAAACTCGTGCCGCCATACAATCGCACACTGGAGAACAATAAGCTATCATTATAAACCCATTTTTAATTGAGGTTCTCCATTCCATTTAACCGAGCAATTTATAACAATAACAGGCTAGAACATAATAAACAATAAACCTGTCGAAGTTGCGTTATTTGTCGAACGAAGGTGGAGGTGGCTTGGACATATTGTCGCCTCCTGTCTCAAATACGAGACAATGACTCATAAAAAGAGGGGATTTTCACATGAATTTTTAATTAAACGAAAATATTTTATCCACATGAGAATATTTTTTATCGCGCCCCGAACAAAAAGTAGGTGAAAATTTAAAATTAAATTTAATAAATTTGCCGAAGAAAGGTAAATTTCCGTCTTTGAGTCGAAAAAGGCGCAAAAGGGAACGAAGCAACATAATTAATTTATCTTTCATCAGTTTCTCAGATGTTCCATTGTTATCGGTGTTGTTGCTGTTATTTTATAATTCCATTCCGCTCCGTGCCGTTCTTAAAGTAGAACGAAGTGATAACAAGTGCCATAAAAGTCGTGCCGAAAGCTGATGACTCATTCGCCGTTTCAGCCACAAATATTGCTGAACACTTAAATTTAACCTTGTACATGCCATGATATGTCATCGACGAGTGTGTTTGTGTGGCAAAACAGCACAAAAAAAGGATAAATTGTTCACCGGTTCCGTCATGCGCGCTCCATTCGTTTCACACACACAGCAACATTCAATATTTATAATCACAACAATCACATTTTTCGGGGAGTTTGGCTCGTGGCAGCAGCAAACGAACGGCCGAACAGCACTCGAAAAGGTTGGGGTCGTCATCGTTCACTTTTTTCCGATTTTTCTTCCGTTTTTCGGTGCGTGGCGATGTTTGGTTTATGCGTACAGCTGGATACGGATGATGTACTTTTATGTGGGAAAGTTTTGTTCGGCGTGGTATTCGCGACGAAACGACGGAAATTTCTTGTTGGTGTGCATTTACGCAGAAACTCGTACATTGTGGCAATTTGTGGCAACTTCGACGTAATAATTTGCCTTGAAAAGTTGCTTGGCACTAATGTGCAAGACGGAAAAGTGAGGTGACGTGACATTTTTTATTAGAATTTGGGAGTTAAAGTTAAGATTTTGTCCGAAATTGTCATAAATTTTAAAAATTTTCGTATGAAATTTTCAGTAAATTCGATTATTATTCAGAAAAACATCAAAAAAATTATATTTAATTTTTTTAAAATATAACAAAAATTATTTTTTTTAATATTAAAAAAATTGATTTTCTTTTTATTTTTTAACAACAAAAAAAAAATCAATGGTGTATGAAAACCAAAAATAAAAAAATATTAATTTTTTAACTGAATTTTTTAAATTACCATTTTAAATTTTTATAAACTTCAATTTATTAAATTTTAAGATTTTTTAATTAAATAATTAAAAAATATTTTTTTAAGTTAATTTTTTAATTAAAATTAAAATTTTATATTTATTTATTTTAAAGTTATTTTTACTTTTTGAAGTATTTTTTTTTAATTTTAAATATTTTTTTTATTTTATCTTATTATTATTTTTTTTTTTAATTTTTTTTTTTTACTTTTTTCTTTCATTTTTTTTATCTAAAACTTCAGATATCTTCTACATTTTTATCCAAAAATAATATTTTTAATTTATATTTTAACGATTTTTACCAAAATTTTCTTATGGATAGAAATTTTTAAGCAAAATTAGAGAAATTTTTGAATAAAATTCCTTCCAAATGAGCCTTATTGAATAATTATTTTGTTAAAAATCTTAATTTTTTTCACTTTTTATGGAAAAAACAACAGAAAATGAAATTTTTGTCTTAAAAATAAAACTAAAATTATTTTTTCAACTAATTTTTTGTTCAAAAAATCAAATTTTCTAGACAAACTTCACTCAAGAGTCGTCCTTCACGTCACCACATTCCTCCGTACATCCTCACAACCCCCATACGAAAAATCTTCAAACATAAAATTTACTCCGAACGTTGTTTGCGTGACTATTTTATCAACATTTCTTCTGTTTTCTACTACACAAACACTCATTCACGTACGTTCTTCGTGCATGCAAGGAGGGTGGCATTCGTATGGGGTGCATATTATTTACCGTCGTCTATCGACACACCACACAGCTCCCCTCTTAACAATCGTCCTCGGGTCTGCCGAACGCGCAATTCAGCAGATTTTCGTGTTTTTCCGGAACACTTTCCTCCCCAAACGACACAAAGCAGACTCGCCAGCCGATTCAGTACCTCAGCGAATCGTGTGACGACGAGACACGCCAAAGACGCAGCAATTCGTGTGTAAACGGGAAAATTATTTGTAATATATTTTATATTATTTTTTTTGCTCTCAGTAGTGAAACAACTGCTGGCTGATAATAAAGAGCTCGTGCACGGCGCGTATATTGTACAGAAAAATAAGAGAAAAAAAAAGTTCTTGCCCCACCCTGAAGTAAACCGTATACTTGTTCGATTCTTATCATAGAGCAACACTTACACGGCAAAATTTGAGACAAAGCACGGAATAAATAGAAAAAGAAGAAGATCAATGTGCAAATAATACAAAAAAAAAAAAAAAATACGAAAAAAATTTTGAAATTAAATTCTGTAGTAAAATATTGGAATGTTTATGAAAAATATCTCGAAAAAAATTTCATAAAAATAGTTTTGAATGAAGAAAATCTTCGACAACAACAAAAAATAAAAAAAAAATAGAGAAATTGTGACGTGTTAGAAAAAGTGACAAAAAAAACAGCAACAATGTTGATTGGATTAGATAATGTTATTATGCGATGCTTTTGCCATAAACTGCCGGAAGGTAAGATTTTTTTCACTGGCATGACTCAGCATGGGTCGGAAATGCCAGAAAAACAGCAAAGGAAACGAAGGAGAGGTAAATGAACTGAAAGTGTCCTCGATTGTTGTGTTTAATGAGCGAAATTCGAGCAAAAGCGAAGATAAAGTGCGAAATGACGAGATATCTGGAACGTTTGCAATATTTTACGTGGCATCGTTGTTGCACCATGTTTGTCATTCCACTGCCATTGTTCACAAAGTTTTGACTAACGGATTTTCCGATGCGATGCTTTTGTTATCGTCGTCGTCTGCGAAGAGGTTTCGGGCGGTTTTTAGGAGGAAATTAAGAGATTTTGTGGTGGCACGTTGAGGGAAATTAGTGTGAAAAGTGAACAGCTGTCTGGTTAAAAGTTGCGAGTTTCTGCGGAAAAATTATTTTGAATGAGATGAAAAAGTTTTTAATGAGCATGAATGTGGTTTTGAGATGAAAATTATACGGAAAAATGATGAAAATTTATTTTTATGGATGGGAATTGTCTCTATGTGAAAATTATAAAAAAAAAACAAAAAAATAATTTAACAAGCATTGATTTTTTGCAATAATTTATAAATTTTTGTAAAAATAATTTTTTAATTAATTGGGAAAATTCTATAATTTTTACATAAAAAACATTTTTTAATTTAATTTTTCGTCAATAAAAAAAATAAATAAAGTTATTTTTAAATAAAAAAAAAAAATTAAAAAAAATTTAAATTACAAAATATTGAAAAAAATCACAAAATTGCCTCAAACTGAGAATCAGAATTTTAAATTAAAATTTTAAATTTTTTTTTTGTCATGTCTGAACTTATTTTATGGACTTATTTGGCATGTTTTATATTGAAACCCTTTTCCAACAAAATTTTCGAAAGAATTTGATTTTTATTTAATTTTTCCGCGCTAATGTAGTTAAAATTTTTTTAAAGCAACGTCAAAAGAAATAAAATTTGATTTTTGATAAAAAATCTATAAATTTTTTATATTATTTAAAATTCAAAATTGTGAATATTTTTCTGTAATTTTTCTTTTAAATTCAAATTTTCGACTTTTAGAGAAAGTTTCAAAACTGATTTAAAAGAAAAAAATTAAGAAGAAAATTTTGGACACAATAATTTCTCTAAAAGTGTCAAAAATGCTCTTTTTCTCTAAATTTTTAATCGATTTTTGAGTCTAAAATCCCATCAAAAGCAAAAAAAATTATAAACAAAAATCCATTCAAAAATTTACAAAACAATTTTTTTCCATCAATATTTTTTAATAATTAATTTTACATTTTTTTACGTTTTTTTAATTATTTCATTAATTTAATGAAATTTTAGTATGAGAAGAAAACAAAGATCTAAAAATACCTCATTTTAAAACGTTTTTTTCCATTAAAAACTAATGCCACAATTGAATCACAAATCCCTCGTAAAAAATCGAGACAAATGGAAAACAAAGTACAAACTCGCATAATATCCCATTTTCACGATATAAAAAGTTCAGAGTAAAACCCTTTCTAAAAGCCATCAAAACGATTCATTTTTCCACATTATTCCCATCCTTGCGTTTGCTCCTCGTTCGAGCAACGAGGTATGCTTATGCACAAAATAGTGCCATGTTCACTATTATACTATTATTATAAAATACCAGTAAAACACATTATTTTATGTGAAAATGTAATGAATATAGATGAAATAAAGTACAAGAGCTATTATTCAGAAATATTTTTCCAACACACTCACACACGGACGCTTTTTATGATATATAAATTTTTAAATAAAATAAAACAAAAGTTGAAAAAACAACAACAACACCGACGACGACAGCAAAAATATTTTGCAGCAAAACACATCCTTGAATGAATGGAGCATGTGGTTGGAACACTTTTGTATGCCATGGCAGCACGAACACACACATGGATGGTGTCTCTCTTGATATTATAATAAATGAAAATGCGAACAATAAACTGTGTGTTCGTTCTAAATATTTTCGAGTGACAATGCTTGACGTTTTTTTGTGTTTGAAGTGACGATGAGACCTGCTTTTGTTTTTTTTTTTGAAGAAGTGTCTTTCCTTCTTCTTTGTGAGTGACAAATTTTGATTTTGAGTCCTTTACACGTGCAAAAGAAGGTTACCTACCCTGAAAAACACAAGGGATCGAAAATCTTAGGAGCTTTTCAAAAAACTTATTTTAAATGAAAAATTAATAGAAATTGATATTTTTTTTAAAAATGATCAAAAATCGAGAGAAATTTTATTTTTTTGGTTGAACTTTAACTTTTTCACTTTTAGGAAGTAAAATTTTCCAGTGATAATGAAAAACTTTCACTTTTCCTCAAAAGAAAAAAATATTTCTAAAAAAATAAAATCTTGAAAATTCAGAATTTTCTGTTAAAAATTAATTTTTTAATTATTTTGGAACATTTTTTATTGGAAAAATTTATTTAAAAATTTGAATTTCCTAATTTTTTTTAAATTAAAATTTCTTAATTTTTTTTCATTTAAAAAATCAATTTTTCTCATGATTTTTTGAAATTTTTTATGAAATTTGTAAAAATTTTAAGAAATTCTAAATTTTAAGATCCCGCATACTTCTTAGAGCCACTTTCCGTTGCAACTGCACTCCATTGCGTGCCAAGACACAATAACGGCAGCTACTCCGGGACACTGACACTAGTTTATATGCATCAAAATTGCATGCCAGTAGCCGACACGACGACATGATTTCTGATTGAACATGTCCTTTGGCCTGAAATTTTCTTTCGTTCCACAAAAAAAGGTAGTAGTTCACTATGCGTGTCTCTTTTTTTGGCACAAATCCAATAAGAAAACAACAATTTCTTCGTTTTTCGGTTTTTTCTCCAAAAAGAAGCCGAGAAATGTGCTGAGAAATCGATTTTCGACGAAATCTGAGTCATCATTAGAGGACGACAAAACTTTTTAACGATTTTAATGTAATAATAAATGTATTTTGTCGTCTCCACTCGGTATTTCTGTCTCTGGAAGAAAGGACGATGTCGACATCGATGACAATAATCACGAAAAAGTTTCTTCCAGTCAGCAACAGGGATGACAAAAGTAACATTTTTGTGAACAAATACCACGCAATGTAACACAAAATGGCAAAATAAACTATTTAGTATGCGGAACAGCACGTTTCTTCGGTACCTTTTTTTCGGGCGAGGGACTTTTGTGCCAAAAAAATACGCCGAAAAGCCACGAAAGCGCTTTTTTGCTGTTCTGGTTCACTGATTTCATGTCCCAAAAAAGGAGTTTTTGGCTCTTTGAAGGTTTTTCATGTCGTAAAAGATGAAAGCACACTCCATTTGTCGCCTTTTTACCACACATAAAGCGATTTTTTACATTCGCACGACAAAAAATCTTCTTTTTAACACAGTAGTCGTCGGTGATGCCGAGAAGGACGAACACATGATGAATTAGGCGCATGTCATGGATAATATTGGTCTGTAAATAGCTCTTTTTTACGATATTGTTAAGTAAGCTGGTGACAAACACACAAAAGTACAAGAAAAAAGGAAGTTTTTTTCTCTCGTGTGTGATATTTACCAAAAAAAAAGGAAGAGAGGAGAGGTGATGGCCCCAAAAATTACATGAGTCACCAGCAAAATTTGTCGTCGTGCCGAGTCAAGTCGCAGTCAAGGTTGTCGCCCATATGTGAATGATTGCGTCTTATCTAACAAGCATTATGGTGATGTGATGGTTATTTGTCTGTTCTGTCTCCTCCGGACTGACGACGGAAAATTAATGTGGTTTTTTGATGAATGTTCGTGTCGGATGATAAATTATTAATCAATCAACGTCTTTGTGGGTACTTAGTGGTGGATCTGGAAATGGATTAATAGGAAGTAAAAAATAATTTATGGCTTAATTTAAGAATTTTTTAAGATTAACGAACGATTAAGAAAAAAAAATTTTTTAAAAATTAATTTAATTTTTTTTTCAATTCAAAATAATTTTATAAAATTAAAAAAATATATTTTTTTCAATTTTAATGACTTAAAAAAAATAAAATTTGCTAACTTAAATTTTTAATTAATTGAAAATGTAATATAATTTATTTTTTGAAATTTAAATATTTTTAAAAAAATTATTATTTTAATAATTTTTTTAATAATTTTTATGATTTTGAAAAATTATTTGTTGAAAATTATTATAAAATTATTAAAATTATAAAAAATAATTAAATTTCGATTAAATTAAAAATAAATAAAATTAATTTATTTAAAAAAAAATTAACAATAGCATTAAATTTGATTAAAAATTAAATTGAATTTTAATGCTGTTAAATTTTATTCTATCAAAAATATTTTAAAAAGTTTAAAAAATCATTATTTTCTGTCATTTCTTGATGATAATGAGAATTTTTTAAATTTCCTTTAATTTCAATTTTAAAAGTTATTTAAATAATTATTGGATAATTAATGTACAAATTTATTAAAATAAATTTTTAAAAATTTAAATAATCTCAATTTTTTTATGAATTTAGTTTTTAAATTATCAAAAAATAATTTAAATTTAAAATTATTTTTAAATAAATTTCTTTAATCGATTTTTTTACTCAGTTTTTCTCAAAATTATTACTTTTGAAATAAAAACTCAAATTAAGCCATTTGAAAAAACTCACCGTCCATTAAAACTTTTGTGACGTTTCAACTTTTTTACTGCTTTTTGCTAGACAACATAACTTTTTATGTCCGTATCCTGTAGGAATTGAAACATCAAATTGTATGACAGGAAAATTTTAGTGTGTCTGGTGCAGCAAACGTACGAAACAAGATAATTTTAATGATTTTCTGTTTAATTTTAAACTTCATTGCCCATAAAATGTGTCTTGAATGAAAAACTATGTGAGCGACCTTTTTGCGAAAACTCCCTCGAGACTTTTCAGTTCATTTCCTTCTTCGTACCTCGACGAAAAACAAAGAAAAAAAAAATAAAATCAATAAATTTTTACTACCTTCCATCCGCATTGCTTAGTTGTGGCAAAACGTGGCACTCCAACAAAGAAACCAGCAAAAGTGCGTACAAAACAACCAAAATCATCGAAAAAGGTGAAATTTATCAGTAAGTACATTTCCATAAAAATAATCATAAATAATGAATTATTCAATTTTTTTACCTTTTCATTTCGCATTTTCATCAAATTTTCAAAGTGAAAAAAATTATTTAAGTTGACTTTGCACAATTTGACGGCTTATGTAACGACTGACGACAACTTCTTCGATAAACATGGTTAATTTTTTTCGTGGTATTCCATATCCTTGTCAATATCGTTCGAAATTATTGATCCGATGGCGCGGGTCGATAGCAATTTACTTCGTTACGTGAGTTCGGACAATGCAATGTTAGAACCTTGGTCGCATTTGTTTGTTTACGACAATTATTTTATTTGCGCTGGAGAAGCCGCACAAGCACAAAATTGGCAAGTAACTAAGGTCGGGTAGCGGGTATCGAGTTACCGAAGTCTTAGATAAGCCTCGGTAATATTTTTTCATGTGGATTATAGGAAGACAGTTAAGTAATGAGCAGCGGGGCAGGGAAGCAAATGACAAGAAAATGAGGGTGAAAGTACTCTGTGATTTACGCATGAATATTCATATCGCATAAGAAAAGCACGAGTTATTTTTTGCCGGCTTTAGATGATTACATGGATTTTATTGGAGGAAATTACCGGTTTAGTGTCTAGAGACAGGCGAAATGGCGACGAGCGGTGACCTTTAACGAGGTTAGGTCGATTTTTATTCAAGGATTTCACAAAAAGTTTAATTTTTTATGAGATTTTTCTTTATTGTGATTTAAATTTTACCGAGAATGAACTTTAAAGCAAATATTTTTCAGAAATTTTAATTAAAATGAGAAATTTTTATAACTTCTGAAACTCTTATAGAGCATAATTTGATTAAAAACGAGTTTTTAGCTAAAAAATTTTAAAAAAAATTTTTTTTTTTTTTTTAAATTTTACCAGACTGAAAAAGAATATTTTTTCAAAATTTTTCAAAAAGAAATTTTATCGATTTATAAGCATAATTTTTTTAATCAATAAGTAAAAACTATTCAATTTTTTTAAAATAATTTATTTTTTAAAGAAAAAAAAATATGACATTTTTATTTTAAAACATTTTTTTTTTGAAGTTTTAGGTATTATGTAGACTAAAATTTGCCGAAAAAATATTTTATCAGCTCAAAACTAGTAAATTTTATGAAAAATATTTCAAATAATCGAAAAAGTTTAAAAATGTCTTCATTTTATTCATAAAATTGACTGGTTTGTAGATGAAAAAAATAATTTTTTGACAGATTTTAGTCACAATGATACTCAAAAATCGTAGAAGGATCGTGCATAGTGCTCAAAATGAACTAAAAGTTACAAAAATGACACAAAATATAACAAAAAAGTTAATTTCATGGACTTTTGAAAGCTTTTTAGATCCGAATCCGCACTGAAACACTGTTGAAACTTAAATGGAATTATTTTTAATGATAAAATCTACCATTTTTTACCGAGAAACCACTCAGAAAACCTTTTTAATAATTATTTTAATGAAAACTTTTTCTCATTTTAACCACAAATCGTCTTAAAAGCACCCAAAATGTTAACGAACGTCCTTTACCACTTCGTCCTTTGATAAAAAAATATCGATTTTCATGTTTTTCGACCTCCGTTAGTCTATAAACTCCCACTAATAACACCTTTTAACCGAACCTCCTAAGTGTTTCAGTACTTGACTCCCTCTTTTCGCCACTTACGCACCGTGGGCACGACTTCCGTCTGACGAATGACCCATCATTAGTATTAAGAATAGCCGTAATTGCTCCTTAATTGTCCATAAAACGCATAAGAAAACAACAAAACCGCCGAAAATAGCACATAACCATAAAAATTAACGGCAATTTAAGGCAGCAGCGACCTTTCGAGGGACTTGCGATTAATTCGGAATCAATTTTCCTTAATTTCGGCAATCAATAACGTTTTGTGCAGTTTCAAACTATCGACCAATCACGGCTTAAACGAAAACAAATCAAATTCCAAGCCTACTCACGCTGCAAAAAGCCGTTTAGGGTGGATTACAGCTCCCTGCTCAACAAAATACAAAGACTGAAAGTCTGTTTGGTCTAGTCAGTGTGTCTAGTCACGCGATTTCACGACGTAATCCATCCACTATATGCACAAGAACTTACCCCATAAATACACGATGTTGACATTAAAATAAAAAAATAATGCGATAACTAACAAACTACTTCCATATTTTTGTCTGCAATGCAACATGATATTGGATTTTTGTGTGTGGTTGGCGTTATGTTGGGGTTTTTCCCTCTCGTGTTTGCCGAAATAATCGTAAAATAAAATAAAATTGCGTATTAAACAATAAAAATATAATGTTAATCATAAAAGGAACTAAACCTGCGTCTCTCATAAATTACGCGCTTAACAAGAAAATTTTTACGAAATTTTGCATCGATTTTTCTCCACTCCAAAAACAAAACCGGATATTACAATTTCGGTCGGGTTTTTCGAAAAATAAATCAACTTTTCACGTCAATTTGCGTCCATTTTAATGTAAATATCCCTTCAAGTAAGTTGTCGAACGGTACAACACGCGCTCGGAACTCTGAATCAATATGCAGTAATTACATCCACAGACTATCAATTAATTTTGTTAAACATTTTGAAGATAATTGACAGACCTCCATTGTTCCACTAGTAGATACACTAAATGCGTGATAAAATAAAAGTACCGACAGTGAGCGACTATAATTCAATTAATTTAGCGAAAAATAAAACTTTTATCGGAACGAAAAATTCAGCGAAAAAAGCGGAAATTCGTTACAGATTTATTTTAGGTCGTTTCAAATTTATTTTTGTTCATTTTGAAAATCATTTGGAAAATCCTAAATTTATTTAAAAAAAAAAAAAATAAATAAAAAAATTACAATTAAGTTTTTATTTAAAAATATTTTTTTTCAACATTTTTTGCGTTTCAAAAGTTTTTTTAACTGCAAAAAAACTATCTAAAATGCTTTTATAATTGTTTTCTATAAATTGATTTTAAAATTTTTTATAATAATTTAATATTAAAAATTTTAGGTATATGATGATTTATTTATTAAAAATATTTATTTTACTCAGGAAGAATTAATTTTTTAAAATTAATTAAAATAGGTAAACGAAATTAAATATTTTACCTAATTCTTTAATTTTCATTTATTTAATTAAAAAAAAAATAAAAAATGATAGATATATATTCTTAGAATGAAAATCCCAATAAAAAAATAAAGAAAAATTTTTTTTTTTACAAAAAAATTTAAAAATTTCAAATTTATTAAAACTTTGTTAAAAAATAAATTTAAATTTTTATTTAAAAAATTATTTTATTAATATTTTTATTAAAAAAAATATTTTAGTAATATTTTTATTTAAAAAAAAATATTTAAAATAAATTTTAATAATTAAAACAAAATTTGTACTGCCCTTATTTTCCGCTGAAAAAAAAAATTGTACAAAAATATTTTTTTTATTTAATGAAATTTTTCATCCATTATAAGTAATCCACTTAATTTTAATAATAACGAATGATGTCCTCCTCATGAAGGACGTAAACGCAACGCAAAAGGAAAAAGAACGACCAACCGGCAGGACATAACGAACTGAGCAATAATTGCTTCTGCTTGTCTGATTTCTTTGTGTGTCTGTGTGAGTGAAACAAAAAAGTTTGTTTTTGTAGTCAGACACACAGATTCGATAAATTTTCATCATTTTTTTTACCTGTCGTTACTTGAGATAAGTCGAGATAGTTTTTCCTGGGAAATGTAAACATGAGACAGACAGGGGTTTGTTGTAAAAACAAGAGAAAATTGGATTAAATTAAGTGGAAAATTATATTTTCATGTTCTTTGTTAATGGAAATTTTTATTTTATATTTTTTTTTCGGAAGCAAGAGAATGAAACACATTTTTTATGATTTTTTTTTTAAATTTATTTCTGGCAATATTTAATATGTTCAAAGTCACGAGTCGCATATTGCTCAAAAGTGACTTAGGAAATTCATATAAATGCTTAGTTTAAAAATTTAATTTAATTTTTTTTTATTAAAAAATCCGAACTCCTAAATGTTACATTTTAAAGAATTCTAGTTGAGATCGTTCAATCGTTACAAAAAACAAAAGCTTGCAATGGGTTTGAAATTCAATGGGTAAGACTTCAAATGCTTAATTTTAAAACTTGAAATTTTTAAATTATAGATTCCGAGTTCTTAAAATGATTAATTTTAAAAAACTCCAAATGAATTTGTTCAGTTTGATAAATAAATGAAATGAAGCTTTTGAATTAAATTTCAGAATTCGTGACCATTTTACAATGATTAAACTTTTTTGACTCCGTTAAAACTGATTTTTGATGAAAATTGACTGCCACTCTTGAATTTCGTTCCTTCCTTTCCTTTAATTCATGTTCGAATTTCTCTTTATTACTGCTTATGCATCTTTGAATGGTAATAAAACATCCTCGAAGAACCATCCTAATTGACTTTCGAACGTCTACTGACTAATTTTTCCAAAAAATTTAATTATTTATACCTAAAACAGGTAAAAAAATGACGTTAATTTATTCATTTTAACAATATTCTATAACAAATGTTGGGATTTTCCCCGAAAACGGGAGTACAGTCATCATGCAGCCTCTTCTCATTGTTTGTCATCTCTAATTCTGTCTTTTATTATTTGAACTGCATCAATTACGCTCGAACGATTTAGTCGTCCAAGTTCTTCCACATTATATTTTTCCAAATTTTTACAAGCAAATATCCTTTGCGAGCGAATATTCACTGCAACTGTCGGGTTATCTTGGAGCTTTCGCTTTAAATTGTCCTTTAATTTAAATGGCACGAGAAATTTATCCAATATACGAACTGCTGGCTTGACTTTGTTCCTAAAAAAATCAAAATTTAATTAAATTTTGTATTAAAATTAAATTTTAAGGTACTTACGGTGCCTCAATTTGCCACATGGAGCTCAGGGTCAACAAACATTGCATCTTTCTATGCCAAAACTTGCTGTGGGAAATCAATTCCTGTGAAAAAAAAATAATTTTTAATAAAATTTTATCATTTTTTCTTGAATTTCTTACATAAACATCGCCAACTGCCAAACCTGTCAACAAATTAACCGCCATAATCGGGATCACCAAGATAAAAGTCGCCAAAAAGAGACAACTCATAAATGTTCGATACCGAAAAGTGTCGTCATTCAATTCGCCACTTAACGTAAAAAGAGTTTTCAGGATCGCAATCGCATAAAAATCGAATCTTTGGAAATGAGCTTCGCCGGTTGTCGTCTCATTTGCCACTAATTCCGCGAAATTCTTCCTCGACGATAAAATATTGAACTCTTCTTCTGATGGTGCTGCGTCTGGAATCTCACCAAAGCTTTTTCCGAACAACGCCACAAATGCCAAAGCAAATCCGAATATGAGAAAACTGATGGAAATGAGGAATTTTAAGGCGTTTATGAGGATTTTTAGTAGCATAAAGTTGTAACGTGCCACTGAGGGACTAAAAAGTCCAATCGAAAGCGTGATATTGATCGCAAAGTACATAAAAGTGCACGCCATTGTTTCTGGGCACTCCGATATCGTGCATTCTTCCATGATGAAAAAGACAAAATAGAGATAAGCGGTGATATTTATCATTTTCAGCAGCAGAACGGTGTTGAAAAATTTCTTATTGACCCGATGCGTGCCTCGGTAATACTCAAACAAATAAATGCTCAAGTAAATTTTTCCAAAAACAACTCCTAGAACAAGAACTTTTACGAAAACATCCATTCCAGGTATCTTTGCGGTGTACGGCAAGAACAAAAACATTAAAAACATAATTCTCGTTAGCATCGTTGGCGTATTCAGAATCACGCGTTTCCAGTACATCATTTGCCATGTGAGGTCCTGTAGTGCTCCCAGCACCGGATGATGCAACAAATGCCGGTAATCGTGATGCAAACTGATGAAATTCAGCACTTCGATGTACGTGATGGGACAAAAAACGAAACTTTTGAGATTTATGAAAATTATTCGGTCATCAACGTATTTCTGCTGAAGTCGCGCTTGACCGAATTTTGTGAGACCTGAACGTGAAAGGTCTTCTGGCACCGCAGTAACGAGTGAATCCAAGTACGAGGCGAAAATTTCCGTGGGAATTCCCTTTTTTAACGTTGCCACATCGATATTTGCTTTTTTGTTCAGCAGAGCTTTGATGAGATATTCTTCCTTGTTCATGCAGGCATGATGCAGAGCCGTGTTTCCGTTCGCATCTTCGGCATTTACATCAGTTTGATGTTGATTGAGCAAATAATCGAAACACTCGTAAAATTGGGGTTTTTTCTCGTCCACAACATAAATCGACCAAGCAGCGGCTTTGACCAAAATTGGACAATCGAACGCCGGGCCGACATATCGATTATGAATAAAATCCACGAGGAACCGAAAAATGTTGAGAGATCCAAAGGCGAGAGTAACTTCCAGTAAATCATTGAGAGTTTTTGGTTTATTTTGCATTTCTTTGGATTTCTCTTCAAATTCGCGGTAAAAATCTTCTTCTTTCTCGTTGATAATTTGCCACTGGAAATACTTGATGATGTCATACCGCATCAAAAGATGCAACACTTGGCCATTTTCGTACGTTTCATAATCCAATTTACTAGCAAACAGAATATTTTCGACAATATCGAATTCGCTTTCGTGTTTGTAGCCGACACGAATAAACAAGTCAAGTAATAGATGAAGAACACATTTTTGGGTTTCTTCATCAACTGCATCCACGTTATAACTGGTTGACCTTAAAATTTGTTCGGATATCCATTGCACGCGTTTATTTAACTCTGGTTTGTCTAAACGATTCAGCGCTAAAACCTCGTCAACGAGAGATTTTGACATTTCCAGACTCAAAACTGACTCATTCATCGAGAAATAATCTTTTTTCTAAAAAAAAAAAATAAATAAATAAATAAAAATTAATAACTCAGTAACAAAAAAGATGATAAAAATCGTTAAACGAACCTCTTTGCTGACCGGTAGATCATTTAAATTCAAAATAACATTCGCCATGACGAGTTAATCGTCCATCTAATCACCAAAGTTAAACAAAATAAAATATTTAAAAATCACAGGTGATGCGATTCGATCCGTTACCGGCAAATATTTGTTCGATACTGACTGAGATTCTGTTTGTGGTTTTGTTACGTGCGAGAGGAGAGGCTTTATTAGAAACCTGTTTGATGGTTTTTTATTCGCGCTCTTCGTAAGACGACAACAAAAAAAGTGAATTCCTCATTCCACTGCATGTATTGGTAGCTGAATAGACAAAGCAATTAAAAACATATGTGAGAGACTTCTTAGAATTAATTTTTCGGAGAAGCATTATATTGTTATGTCAGACAGCTGTGCAAAAAAATGATTTGATACATTTTATTATCAACAATAACAAAAAAAAAAAATTTTTTTTTGAAATGACTTTATCAACAACTTTAAAATAATCATCGTTTTTCTGGCACATAAAAGAATTTCACGGTGGTTTGTTAACATTCATTCACATCATTGTTAGTGTCGTGAGTCGTGATGTATTCTTGTTGCACAGTAATGTGTGAAATTTTTGTTTGTCGTCATCTTGAGCAGGTTCATGGTGATTTTTGTATTTTTTGGCGAGATATATTTCTTAAAAAAATAAATAAAAATACGTTTTCAGTCGAAAAACACTTGAAATACAGATATTAGAATAAAAGTGAAAAAAATTATTAAATTAAATTTAATTAAATTAAACTAAATTTAATTTAAAGTTTAAGTATTAAAAAAAATATTTTTTTTAAACAAATTAAATTTAAATTAATTGTTGTTAATTTATTTAATTTTTTATTAAATATAGAGAACCTATTTAGTATTTATATAAAAAAAATAGTTTTTAAAAATTATCAATCTTATTTTTTTTTAATTATTAAAAATGAATTATTTTTATTTAAGTTATTAAATTAAAAGTTATTTTTGAATTAATGCAAGATTTTTACATAATTTTATTTTTCAATAAAAAAATATTCAATTTCATACGAATTTTACTAAATATTTTAATTTTCACTAATATCTAATATTTTTAAATTAAAATAATATTTTTTTCTTAAAAAAATTAAATTAAATATTTAATTAAAATAAAAAAAAATAATTTTGATTAATTACTAATATTTTTAAGCTTTTTTTATTAATAAAATTATTTAAATTAATTTTCTGTATATTTATTATTATTATTTTTTTGTTAATTTACGTTTAAAAATGACTTTACAAAGCAGGCAAAATATTAATATTTTTTTTTAAAAAATTATTTAAAGAAAAATAATACAATTACCGTTACTCAGCTGAATTATACTTAAAAGCGCTCAAGTCTCCAAATAACGATGACTTCCATAAAATTTTGTACAAAACATTGAACGAAACCACTTACGCTATAAACATCGCTTACTTGCCAGTAATTGTATGGTAATTGTAGATATATTGAAAGAATAAACTAAATACTGTTTAAAAGGTTATTATTTAGACAAACATGATCCATCATCATCAAACATTTAACAAAACCACACAATAACACGAACGAACGAAAAAAAATACAATATTTTACCCGTTTTACCGCACATTCTTTGTTGTTGTAATAAATTTTGTCCATCAACTTCACATATTTATGAATCACATGGGTTTTTACGCGTAGTTTATGTCTCGCACTTAGACACATATTTAAGTATTTCTATATTTAACGCAAATTCAAACACGACTGGACTTTCTAATTTTTTTTGTAAAGATGCTAATTGTCATCGATATTGACTAAAAATAGATAAATTCGTCATTTAAATTCAAAATTATAAAAATTATTTTTTTAACTTACCTGAACTGACTTGTCTTGACCTGAATGATGCCAATGTCACAAAATAATTAGAAAAGTTTTGTAAAATTTCCATCGAACAGCAAAATAATTACTTTTCTCAACAAAATACAATTAAAGTCGCTCGGGAAATATTTGCATTAATCTTGTCGGTGTGTCTTTTGTGTTCAATTCTCCCGCATTTTATTCCAAATTGACCCAAAAATTTTAATCGAATTCATTTTCTCGCCCGTTAGGCAGAACCTAAATAAACCAAAAACTCAAAAGATCAATAGCAATAAATATAAAATGGTCACCAACTGTTACATACGTGCCTAAATGATGGGTCAATAGGATAAACCACACATTTTTTAAGCAAATTGAGTTAAGATAATAAATTTAAAATTAAAAAAATTAACAATAAATTACAAATAATTGTTCATTTGCAAATAAATAATGGAAAAATTGCTTAAAAGCTGAAATTTTTAATTTATTAAATTTTTCGTGGGATTTTTTGCGATTTATATTTTTTTTGACAAGCTTTTAAATTTCAGAGAAAAAATTAAAAAATAATTGAATTAAAATTTAGAATTAATTATTTAATTTTTTAAAATTAATTTAATGTTTAAAAAGCATCAAATTATTTTTTAAAATAATTAATTTATTAAAAAATTTTAAAATAAAGTTCAAAAATAAATTTTACAGATTAAAAATAATAAAATAAAAAATCAACTTACCAAAAATGTCGCATGTCCCATTTATCCTATGGCCTCTTCAAATATGGCCCGCAAGAAAACTGATTTGATTAAAAGCATTGTGTGCCAAATGTTTATTCGGTGTAAATGACTCTTTTTTCTCTGCCTTACCTACCATCACAACGATTTTTGTATCCTTTCATCATCAAATCAAAAATTGCCAAATGTTTGGAAGGAAATTAAAATCCTCCGATTCGCATGAAAATCCATGAAAAGGAAATCCTCGTATGACACAATTCCGTAAATTGCGAATTTAAATCCAAAGCACACAAAATATATTCTGTAATCGAATTATTTGCAGTCCAATTGAGATGTTTTTGTATTCTATTAATGCTAATATAGAACACGAGTTGCTAATAATAGAGTGGAATGGAAACGAGTTCAGTTCATATAAAATAATGATGATGTACAAAATAATAATAACTGAGCATAATTTTCATAAATAAATATGATGTGTGTGTGTGTTTGTTTCTAATGTTTAACATTACAACCATCGGGGAACAACGTCTGGATTTAATGTTAACTAAATACTGTTTTTGTGTGATTTATTGTTTTTTTCGGACGGAATTTTGTGTGTTTTAGTTGTATTTTGTGGAGATGTGGCGACGACATGTACAAAACACGCCCCGATGATAAATGCCCGGGAACAAAAGTTGAAAGGATGAAGTTTTGAGAGAAAAAGTTTTTGTATGAGGAAAGTTTTTAAATGAAAGGGCAATCAACTCTTTGGTTTTTTCTTGCGATTTGACGTGAATTAGTGGTTTTTGTGTGGAAAATTTTTAAAAACAGGATTTAACTTTTCTTGACTTAATTTTTTTAAAAGTAGAGCAACTATTTTGTCGCTAATGAAGAAACATGACATGAACATTCTGTAGATGAACTCTGAAATCACAAAATTAGAAAATATTAAGTACAAAGCAGATGTCTCATTTAATTTAAAAAAAAAACTAATGGACCTGTAAACTTCGTTCTACTCAACGGTTTTTTTTTCAAAATTTGCTCAAAAATTATATTTTTAGGAAAATTTTGATAAAATTAGAGTTTTCGCTCCGATAAAAAATAACTTAATTTTTTTTACGGTTTTTCCTGAACATAGTTCTATTTTTTCAATTGAAAAAATTAATTTGATATTCAAAAAATTCTTATGATAAAAATTATGGCGTTATAAAATTTAGATCTAGATCTTTAGTAAATTATTCAGGAATATTTTTAGCCAATTTAGTTTTATTTTAATTTTGATAATTTTTGGGCTATTCAGTGCAATTATTAATTAGATAATTTAAAAATATTCCGAAAAATGTTTAAAATTTATTAAAATTATAAATTTTATTAAAATCCACAAAATCACCTAAAATAAGAATTTTATCTCTTTCATGGAAATTTTTTATTTTATTTTTATGTGTTTTAATTTTTTTTTTTAGATATTGAAGACCTAATTTCAAAATTGTTAAATATAATTAATTATTAAAAATTTTAGAAATAAAAAAAAAATAATTTTCTCATTGAAAAAAAAATTATAAAAGTAACAAAAATTAAAAAAAAATCGCTTTGTTTCGAATGAATTTATTACCGAAAAAAAAACTTTTTTACGTAAATTTCTATGAAAAATGACCATTAATGTAAATCAATATCAACTCTGATGCATAATTACCTCTTTTTAATCAAGATCCTTTTAAAAAACGTCAATAAAATTACCGACTAATAATACTAAATAACTCACAAATCGCCAGTACGAGTCAAGGTTATAATTTTTTCAAGGTATTTCCTGTTGTATACTGTTGATTCAATGACACACACACACACACACACACACACACACACACACACACACACACACACGGACGACAAAAAAAAAATACTCAATGGAGACGTCTGGTTATAAAAATTAAATTTTTCGAACATAATTCTAGTACCGAATTTTTATAATTAGCAATTAGAACGCAAAAAGGTCTCTCAAGGCCATTTTAATTGTTACGCCGTCACATAAAAATCATGTCACAACCAAACTTCAAACAATTGAGCTTCCATCAACCGATAAACCGTGTTTACACTTTTTTTCGTTGAGAACAAAAAAAAACTTTTGATTGATTGGTGTTTTTAAAATATTAATGACATTTTGTGGTGACATCAAAAATTTAAATAAAATTCCTTCTTTTATGAATTTCATTATTTTTCCGTGTATTGTTTTAAAAAAAAGCAATATTTTTGCCAGCTGCACTCGATTTTTCTCTCTCACTCGCATAAAACATGAATTTTTATGAAAATAATTGCCAAAAATATTTAAAACTCTTTAACAATTCATACTTTAATTGCTTTATCAAATTATATTTTAAATGTTATACGATACAAGCACATGCACTCGACACTTAGCGAGGGAGTCGAGTAATAATTTTATGATGTGTTTCCCTCAGGACATGTTCGTTTCTATTAAAAGTGTCCATGAATAATTTACGTGAGAAACGCGCCAAATGTGATGAAATTTTTGATGTTGATTTCTGACAGTTGAGGAAGCAACTTGAGGTAAATGACCAGACGGTCCATCAAAAATACATGAAAAAGTGTCAAATTTCGAGCTACAAAGGGACTTTGTTGTAACAAATATGTAAATTGGTGTCTTATGGTAAACACGAAACTCATGCATTATCCGAAAAAATATTGTTATGGTCACAATTTGTCTTGTTGGTGCGTGTGCGATGGAGCCCTTTGTGCAAATATTAGATGATACGACCGACACCTACTTTATAATATATTATCATCAAGATATCAAATTCAGCATATGCGAAGAACGATGAGGGATTATAGATACAATGTATCCTTTTGCTATATATGTTTGCGTCTCTCATCTTTTTGTGGCTTTTAGAGGGATGATAGTGGTTGATGTTTAAGACGGGTTGAATAAACCGGTTAATTTTAATTTTAATTTTAATTTTAATTTTAATTTTAATTTTAATTTTAATTTTAATTTTAATTTTAATTTTAATTTTAATTTTAATTTTAATTTTAATTTTAATTTTAATTTTAATTTTAATTTTAATTTTAATTTTAATTTTAATTTTAATTTTAATTTTAATTTTAATTTTAATTTTAATTTTAATTTTAATTTTAATTTTAATTTTAATTTTAATTTTAATTTTAATTTTAATTTTAATTTTAATTTTAATTTTAATTTTAATTTTAATTTTAATTTTAATTTTAATTTTAATTTTAATTTTAATTTTAATTTTAATTTTAATTTTAATTTTAATTTTAATTTTAATTTTAATTTTAATTTTAATTTTAATTTTAATTTTAATTTTAATTTTAATTTTAATTTTAATTTTAATTTTAATTTTAATTTTAATTTTAATTTTAATTTTAATTTTAATTTTAATTTTAATTTTAATTTTAATTTTAATTTTAATTTTAATTTTAATTTCAATTTTAATTTTTTAATTTCAATTTCAATTCAAACCGTTAGCTTTTAAAAGTCCATTTCCACCACTAACTAACTCTACAAATGAAAGTAAGATGACTTTATAAATATATTCCATTATTATGTTACGATATTGTTTGGATAATCTACTTCTCCAGTACGCTACAGGACCGCTACGATACAGACAAGGACGAATATTTGCTCTCGACGGAACATGATACGATGACTTTTCAAGATAAATTTTATGTCTTGTTTAACATCTCACTCTCCGTCGTCATTGCTTTTCTGATGCTAATGCAAACATCAAAGCCCGAACATTTGCCATGAAACCTAATAAAAAACATAATTTAAGTTTCGGATTACACTCCAAATAACAACTTTTCTAACACGAATTTCTCCTTTTTTTCTCCTTGCAGCAACCGAAATCCGCTGTCAAGAAAAGTCAAAAGGTGGTCTCTGCTACGAAGTAATTCTCGCGGAGCCGTCTGTACAGGCTGCGGTACCGAAGATTCCAGTTAATCCGGCGAAAATTGTGTCAGCAGAGGATATTGAGGAAAAGTTGAAGGCCGCCGAGGAAAGACGTCTAGTGAGTTTTTTTTAAATTTTTTTTTAATAATATTTTCTTTATTGATTTTTGAAAAATAATTTTTAAGAAATTAGAAAAAAAATTATATTTTAAATATGAAATTTTTTGATGATTTTTTTAAAATAATTTTTTAAGAAATATTTTTAAAGGAATTTTATTGATTTAAAAAAAAGTAATATTTTTTTTATTAATAAAAAAAAATAATATTTTTTATTGATTTTTACTAATTTTGAAATGTTTAAATGTTTTTTAATTTTATTTTAAATTTATTTAATTAATTTTAATTTTTATAATTTAAATTCCTTTTTTAAAATATTTTTTTTTTTATTGAATTTTAAGAAATATTTTTTAATGATTTTAAAATTTTTTTATAGCAACTGGAAGCAAAGAAAATCACCGAATGGAACGCTAAACAAGCAAAAATTGAAGAGGCCTCCCGCAAGAAGGAAGAACTCGACAAAGAATTCGCGGCGCAAACCAAGGAAGCGCTCGAAGCCAAGATGGAGCAGTACGAGGAGAAGCGAGAGGCTCTCATATCCGACATGAAGGAGAAATTGAAGGTTCACGCTCAGGAGATCGAGAAGACGCGTCAGAGCATGGAGAACAAGAAGGACGAGGAACGCAGAGCGATCGAGGAAAAATTGAAGGCAGCCGAATCGATGCGTGACGAGAACATCAAGAAGATGCTGGATCGTCTCAAGGAGCACGTAAGTACCGCAAAAAGCTTTAATGCACTCAAAAAATCTTCAGCATGGCAATTTTATTTACTTTAAATCTTTTTTTTTCGGTTAATTTTACTTTCATCATACACAAATCTTGCTCATCTTCATCCGCACCCACGAAAAAAAAATCATTTAACACACTCAGAACACCACAAAAATCTCGAACGTCCGTTCGACTGTGGATACACGTGTCAATGAAATATCCAGTGCTCAAACACGTATCATTGAAAATAAATTATCGACAGCTGAAATGAATCGTGAGAAGGAAATACAAAAGAAGATCGACAATATTCGCAAGCATGTAGGTTGAACTTTTTTTATTACTTTTCTTTTTTTTAACAAATCATCATTCTCATCCCTGATTTTTTTTTTATTGACTCAGCTTGAATGATAAATTTCACAATAATTCTCTGATTTTCAGCTTATTTTCTTTTATTCAACAAAAAAATTAATATTTTTTTTAATTTTTTTCATCAGGAACGTCGTGCGGAAATTGTCCGTCAAAACAAGGCAGCTCTGGCCAACTCTGATCTCAATCAAGAAGATTCAATGACTGCATCATCTGGTTAAGCAAAATCTGTTATTTTTCCCTAATTTTCATTCATAATTTCTAAAAAAAAATTGGCTAGATCCAAAAATGAAAACAAAAACATGAAAAATAAATAAAAAATCTAAATAAATATTAACCGAAAGTATTTGGCAAAGCTTATGTGAACGCAAAAAATTAAAATTAAAAAATTTTTCAAAAATTCGTTAAATTAATTAAATTAACAACTCGTCTTTCAAATTGTTTAAAAAAAAATTTCAAAAGCTGTATCAATCGAGAAAAAATAGAAAACCTACTTAAAAGCGCGTTAAAGTTAATGAAAAAAAAAATAACAATAAAAGGAATCGTCCACAAATTTTGGGCTAGCATTTAAGGGCACAATATTTAGATGTTTAAAATAATAAAATTAAAAATAATATTAAACGTAAAAAAAACTTAATACTCCATTTTCCGCTTATTTTTCTGTGCTTGTTGAAAAATTAATGACAAAAAAATTAAAATTCCAGCAAAAAATCACTTTTTCAATATTTTTAAACGTTGCACTTTTAAGTAGAAAAAGAAAAATTAAAAAAAATGAAAAACAGTATTTTTGCAAACTAAGTGAAAATAAATATCAAGCTTGATTCCTTAATTTTTATACGTACACTAATAATACACGGAACTTAATGATGATGCACATTTGATGAGCATTCTCCTACTTTTACTTTTTTTATTACATTTTATTTTTAGATAATAAGGAACAATATTTACTCAAACAAACAACATTTAAATTTATCATTAATGGAAGAACAAAAATATCAATTCTCAGAAAAAACATATTTACTAATAATAAACAAAAAAAAATAAGCTTAAGCAACTTTTGAACAGTTAAAATAATAATAATAATGGGAAGAAATAAAAATTTCGAAAATTATTATTATTATAATAAAAAAAATATTTGTCGTCATTTTTGAATGAAATGCAAAAAAATACATGGATGCTGCTAAAAAAGCTAACAAAACATTGGAAAAGCGAGATTTTTTATTTTAAAACAATAGAAGCTGGTTGTTTGCCACTTTTTTACACTCACAATAATATACTGAAGAAAAAAATTATTTCTTATGTTTCTAGTATTTATTAAAAAAATAATAATAATAGTTGTGCCCAAATTTTTTTTTTGCATTAAAAAAATTATTACATGAATAATTTAAAACGAAACAAGAAAAAAATGACCAAACAAACAAAGAAACAATTAATAAGAACATTTTTGTCTGATAATAAGAAAAATGTCCATATAACATTTACCACCGCTTTTTAAAACTTTAAGTTTTATCAATTAACTACCGAATTTGACACCCCGCCATAATTATTTGCCAGCGTAGATCTTTTGGCACAAGTAGACTTAACTTGGAAAACGTCGTTTTACTTAAAAAAAAATAAATAAAAAAACTGATTTTGACCAACATTAAATTAGCTTTATATTTTTCTTAATTTATTGAGTTATAATTTAGCTTTTGTAATAAATGATTCAAAATTATATTATGAACAACATCTTAAATAATATAATACATACCCCGCTTTTACCCCGCTTGAACATTGTTATGAAAGCTTTTTAAGATCTTTTTTATGATTTAATAAAATAACTTAAATATAAAGTTGGAATTTAAAATCAAATTTATCGGATTTGGATGAGATCCGCTTAGATTTAAATAAATAAAAACACTCGACACTGACACTTTTTATATATTAATTAATTAATTAATTAAAATATTTTATTATTAAAAAAAAAATGAAAATAATGTTAAAAATATTTTTAGTTCAATATTATTACTGTTTTAGTTTTTTATTATTACTGCGCTTTTTTACTGACGTTACTCGAAATTCAAAAGTTTCGCTTTTTTTGTTACAAAAAAACGATGAAAGTACGCGCTAGAAAATAAAAGAAACAAACGCTATATTTTAATATTCATATATATTAACGTCATATACAACACATTATATATATATAAAAAAATATATATATTAAACACTATTATATACATTTAAAAAAAAAATTAAGAAAAATTATTATAAAAAAAATATAAAAATTCGCCGCCTTGCTGCCTTTATGTATTTTTCGCTTTATTATTTTATATATTTTTTCTTTATTATATTTTATTTTTATTATAAAAAAATACAGAATTATTATTTTTTATTATTAATGTAATCATTAATAAATAAAATTGTAATAAATTTATATTTTTTACAATAATAATTATTAATGATTGCATTAATATAAAAAAATAATGATCAAAAGAGGCTCATGTTTTATTATTTTTGTTTGTTTATTTTTTATATATAAATATTTTAATTTTTTTTATTGGAAATATTAATTAATAAACAACAAGTTTGAGCGATTTTTAAGACTGACATTTCCCGAGGCTTGAACATATTATCGCATACATACAAAAAAATTAAAAATATGCGAGTGAATTTGATAAAATATAGAAAAAAATGTAAAGTTATTAAATACAACATGAGCCTTTTTACGATTTTTGTGTTATTTTTCTTTCAATATTCGTTTTTTTTTGTGTTTTTGTTTGAAACCCTCTCACTTTTTATTATTAATTGTAAAATTAGAAGTTTTATAAGTACTTTATTAGGCTGTAGTTATTATATTAAGTATAAGATAATATAATAATGATGAAAAAAAGCATATTTGGAAAACATCCTATAAAGTTGGACTACTGTCAATTTGTAACATTGAAAATGATCAATCCGCTTCTTTTGTTTGGTTTTCATACATAACATACAATAATAACATTATTTTATGAATAATTTGCATTTTTTGTTCCACTTGAACAGTTTTTAATAATTTCAAAGATGTCGTTATATTTAAAAAAAAAATAAAATTAGACACACATTATTAATAAATAAATATATTACAAACTATTAAAAAGCTAATATAATATTAAAAATAAACATTAGATGTTAAGAAAACACACAAAAAAATATAAAATGTACTCTGGAATCGGGACAAGACACACAATTTGATAAACAATTGGACACGAATTTGACATAAGACGTTAGATTGAGTACATTTTTCCATACCCTCGACTACTCTATTTCCCCTTTTTATCTTATTCTTCTATATTTCTTAATCATTTTACTGTACTACTAATTTTAATCGTTAAATAACTTTAAAAAAATATATCAACTTAAAATCGTTAACTAAACAAAAAAAAACACGCTTTCGAACTAAAAATGTGTTAAAAATTGAAACTCGTCTTGCTTTGAAAAGCTTAAAATTGCTTCTAAATTTAACTGGATTTAAAAGAACAAAAAAAAAAGTTTCTTATAAAAAATTATAACAAAACATACATTTTCTTTTCTACTTTTTCGATTCACAATTTTTCGTTTAAATCATAAACATTTTTTTATTAATTATTAATAAATATTTACTATTTTAACCCATATTATTATCATTCATATTATTATCGCTTTTTTGATTAAGTTTAAGTTTTTTTTTATTTACAACAAAAAAATGTCATCTTATATCCTTTTTTATTTTAAAAAGAAACAAAAAAAAGTTTAACATCATTAACATCGCATCTGAAAGAAAAAAAAAACAAAACAAAGAATGAGAAAAAAAATAAAAAAAGCAAGATCAGGAAAAAGTTACTATTTTTTATTATTTTAATTCATAGTTAATAATAATAAAATTAATCATCATTAAAAATTATCTTTTATTTTTAGTTTCTTACAACTTATCACAACAATTAATATTTAACATAAATAATAATCTTTAAAAAAAATAAAAATAATTAAATTTAAAATAGTTACAAAAAAACATTAGATTTTAGTAGTTTGTAGTTCAGTAGAACAAAAGAAAAAACACACATAGAAATTTTAGGTATAATTGAACATTCGGAGTATAATGAGTAATGAAAATTATTCAAAAATTGTAAAAAAAAAATACTTGAGTTTTATAAAAATTTACATAAAAATATTATTTCATTCCTTTTTACCCCACTTTTTATATTGGATTTAACATCGAAATAATTATTATTTTGTTTATTTTTATAAAAATTTTGTTTTTTTTTTTATTTTAACATTAAAAAATAATAAAAATTAACATTGGAACATTAATTTACTCCTGCTTTACCCCACTTTTCGACAGGATTTAACATCAAATTAATGTTTTTCTGTTAATGTTTATTATTTTTTATTGTTGAAAGTAGAAAAAAATAATAAATTTTAATATTTTTTAAAATAATTTTCTTTGAACATTCCTACATACCCCACTTAACAAAGGATTTAACATCGTTCTATTGAATTTTGTTTTAAAAAATATTATTATTTATTTTTTTTTAGATGAAAAATAATTTACTCAAAGTACTCAAAAGTTCCAAAACAAACAAAAAATAAAGGAAAGAACGCAAGTTTAATAAACAAGAAATAGAATTTAATTATAAATGATTCATGAAACAATTAAAAATACATAATTGATAAATATAACGACATCGAAACAATTTTTTAACATTTTAAATTATTAATTTTTACATATTTTAATCATTAATAATTAACTCAGCTCCGAATAATATTTTAATATTACAAAGTTGATCATTTTATATAGTTACAAATTGGCATAATTTTACTATTTTTTACTACTTTTATATTTTTTTTAGAATTTTAAGTTATAATAATTATCAATTTTACATAAACTTAAATAATTTCTTATAATACTTAAATATATGATTTTGTGAACATTTTTCGGAATTGGATTGTAAAACTATTTTGTTTGCTTTTGCTTCGGTGATTCGGAAGGAATTTGCTTTGGAAAGTGACGTGCGCTGCATTTGTTCCTGTTTTGTTCCCATTTTTAATAAAAGAACGGAACGAAAATTCGCAAGCCACTCACTAAACATGTCAGGAATTGCTTCGCTCGATGCTTTAAAAAATGCTGAAGAGTAAAAATTAAATGATTTTTTTCTAAAAATAAAATAAAAATTAATATTAATAATATTGGATAAAAAAATCTCTATATATTTGTATGAAGTGCGAACGCAAACAGAATAGTTAGAAGAAAAAAAAAATTGATGAATAAGCTGTTAGTTATCATTATTTATAAAAAAACAAGAAAAATAAATGTAGCTTTCTTTATAAACTAAATTTAAGATGAAAAATAATAATAATGTCAACTTATCTTTAATACGGATTAATTAACAATTAATTATTGCAACACCGGATTTGACAAACAAAATAAAAATAACTGATCGGACATTTTTTTACGTTAATACAATTATTTTCTCTTCATACTTTTGATGCCAATTTTCCAGTTTAACTTTTCGTTTAGAATATTCAAGCAGCAGCTTTGACGAACAAATATTTATCATTGGCACAACCATGCTTCTGTGATGGCTTTTGAACAAAAGTATTGGATATCATAAAGGAAAGATTGTATTAACATTATGAAAAAAAAACAAAACATAATAATAATAAATATAATAATTATTATAAATCAGACAAACAATAGTTATGCAAAAAAATAAAATAAAAATTTGTATTAAGGATAAATGATTAGTAATGATATGTATAAGCAAAAAAATGAAAAAAAAATCTATGTAACTGCTCTATCTTATGTAAAATGATATATTATTATATATGAAAAAAATGCAAAAATTTAACTATAACAGTCTATATAAACTAATAACAATGGAATATTGAAGGAAAATAAATAAAGGATATGATTTGACGACAAAAATTGTGTTTTATTATAAAATATATGTTTAACAGTGGATATTAAATGTTTAAAGTTAAAGTGTTGATTCATAGATGGCGCTGCAATAGGCCAGCACAATATTGTGCAATCGGTTAAAATCGGGCCAATCGGTTAGCACAATAATGTACAATCGTCCTGTAAGCAAAAAAGGGGTCAAATTCACCTCTTGGGTGGTTAAATTATTTGCTAAGGGGTTAATTTTACCACTGCAGGGGTTAATCTTACCCCTTTTTTGTCCGAAAGGGTTAAAACATCAAATAAATTTCAAATTAAGAAAAAAATATTGAGATTCTCGATCTTAAAACATTTTGATTTCCTTACAAATGGCTTAAATTAAAATTATGTAAGCTTACCTGAATACTAAAATTAATCTTAGTTAATTCTAAATTTTTTATTTAACGTCATATTTTTTTTCTTTTACTTCTTTTTTTTAAACATTTTATATTCTTTTGTGCCATTTTTTACATCTGACAGGAAAATGATTTATTTTTTTCGGAGTCCATTTCATTTCTAAAATAAAATTCAAAATTGATAAATTAAATTAAAAAATTTCAAATAAATAAATTAAATATTTATTGATAAGAATTAATAAGTTTTTTTTCCCAAAAATATTTTAAAAAATTAAAATTAAGTCAACTTTACAAAAGTTAATAAATTTTTTTTTTAATTTTTGATTTTATTTAAAAAAGTAAAATTGAAGATCTTCGAATTGTCAAAATTTTTAAAATTTCTTGAAACGTTTGCTTAATTCCCGAGCTTTTTTCCATAAAAAGATCGCGAAAAAATTATTTAACATTATGTTTTGGATGGCTTCAAAATTCAAAATATTTTTTAAAGCTGTGGTTAATTTTTTTTTCTATTTTAAATCAATAAATGTAGAATGATAGAAAAAAATTATTTTGTCCGCTACATAAAGAAATTTTTTCATTAAGGCCGCTCCAATTTTTTTTATGTTTTTGTCCTATGCCCCATTTCAAAAGCTAAAAATCCAATGGAACAAAATTAAAAAAAAAATTGAAAATTTCATCAAATTGACCATTTTTTGGCCTTTTTCCATATTTTTTCAAGAAATTTCAAAAAGTTTTTTAACAATATTTTCGATTTTTAAAAATTTTTGAATTTAAATAAAAAATTATAAAAAAAATATTTTAAAAAGATGCTTTTTTATAAAAAGTTGAAAATAAAAGTTTTTCAAAATTTAAAAAGACATTCGAGTCCAATAATTTTATTTTATTGAAAAACGAAATTTAACATTAATTTTCTAAAATAAATAATAAAGATATCAATTACTCATTATATCTCAATAAACTTTTCAATCATTCAATTGCTCACACACACAATATGTAGTTCAAATTTATAAACAACAGAAAACAAAAAGAAAAGACAAAAAAGAGAAAAAATAAAATTTACTTTGAATATTGTCCTAAATTGAGGCCCGTTAAGGACGCCTCCTTCAACTTTTGCATCGTCAACTTTAATTTTGTTTTCAGGTAGTCTTTCGCTCGCTGATCTGTTTTGTTTTTGTGCGCAATTACTTTAATCAGCTGGGAGCCAACTCCATGACGTATGTGCATTTCCGGGAGCACAGCTTTATAAATGGGGATCAAGGGATCGTTGACTACGTTGTATTGACCGACAACGTATTCAGTTCGTGCAACCAATTCGTTCATATCGTCCTCATCATAGTGTAGCATCCTGGCAAGGCTGTCCCAGTGGCAGAAGTAGCAGGGTGTTTTTGTATTCCCTCCTTGGAAGCCTCTTAACTCGTAACATTTTCTGCTACTACTGCCTAAAGGTGCTCATTATATTGAATCTTTTCGAGAATGAACAGTTTGCAATTGCATATTTTTTCAATATTTTCCAAATTTATTTTGGACTTTGTTGAATAAAAAAATTGTTATTTTTGATATTAATTAAGAATTCCCCCCATTTTGAAAAAAGTCTTTTGGGACAAAAACATTGAAAAAAAAAATTGAAACGGCCTAATTTATTTTTTTTAGGAAATAATTAAAATTTGAAATTAAAAATAAAATTTTAAGTTAAACCACAAGACCACCCATCTATTTTCCATTTGCTCATAATAAGTCATCGGCGCCGCCACGAAAAACTTCTTGACAAATTAAAACAAATTTTATCACTTCCTACCAAAAACCAACATTAACGAGCATTGAACCCTCAAAACGAACAAATTTCATAATTTTGTGTTCGAAACTGCTGTCTTAAAAGTTAAACGACATCATCCGGTTCAACAGAAGCACAGAAAAAAACATCCAAAGACAATGTAAAAATAGTGATTAAACACGGGCTTCAATGGACTTTTGTGTGCCCGAAAAAAAGTTAAAGTATAATTATTACAACGCAATTTTTTTCCGCAGCCGAAAAATTGTGAGTCGTGAGAATTTACATTTGAACATTAGCTGACAACAAGTACAACGACGAAAGAATTGCTGGCTTGGCTGAGGTAAAAGGACTGTTGATGACTGCTGCGAACAACGACACTAATGAATTAATTTATTCTTTGTTTTACTCGGAATTTATCGGTGTTGTGATGGACGTCTATAAAGGGTCATTAATTTTCTCTCCCAGTGTTTGTGTGTTTTTTTGCACAAAAAGTAATTCTTCTTTCTTTCGTCGTTTTTTTGTGATTTTTTTCGAGAACTGAAGAAATTCTCGAGGTAATTGACCGTTTCTTGCTCATCGTAAGCGTCGTCGTCGCTGCTTCCGCAATTATTAGTTTATGAGACAAATTATGAGGCAATAACAAAAGAAGAAAAAACCTTGAACCACTCGATTAGAACACGAGATTTTTTAGGAAAGTTTCCACATGCCCCGTTCGTTCACCTGCCGCCACGTTCTTTATTGTCATCATTACGTCTTTAGTTTTGCCACAGTCGGATGATCATGCGCTATAAAAAAAGAAAAAAAAAATAAAGAACTTTACCGACCGTCGAGCGACGAAACGAACGAGAGATGCGTAAGAAGCAAGGCAATTTCCTCCCCAAAGTTGTTCATCCACAGCCATAATAAATTTTTTGAAAAGACATTGTCTTGTTTTCTCGTGCTGCTGCTGCCGTCGATCTATGTGCCTTCCATCAGTTGAATATCGTTTTAATGTGCCTTGACTTTTTAATTTCGTTGTGATTTCTTCTGGAACCGTGATTCCATAAAACACAGACTTTTATCTTGTCTTGTTGTTCTGGTTTTTTAAGTAGTTTTTTTTCACTACTTTTTTTTGTGTTGTTGATTCACCTGATCTTTGAAAATAAAAAAAAAATTACTTACTTTTTTCGTATTTAGATCGATGAATTGCAAATTTGAATTTGCTCGAAAGGCATGTCATGACGCGATGTTTGAGCTAGCTTATCTAACGCTGAATGGGATTATCTGACAGTGACACGAGTTGCGAGCTACGAGGTGAGTGATCTAAGAAAGCGTTGAGGAAGACACGAATCACGTAGGTTTTGCAATTGGATTTTTTTTTCAATTAAAAAAGGCGTGAAATTGAGCTAGAAATTACTTTTGAAAAAAATTAAAATTTTGTTTTGAATTAAAATATTTAATTTATTTGTATTTAAGATTTTAGCATTCTCGTGCCCTATTTTTAAAAATTTCAAGTATTTTGAGATTTTTTAAAAATTTTTTCTGGCTTGGGAAAACACACGGTATCTAAAATTCTGCAAATGTTTGTCGAATTTCCTTAAATCATGAGATAAAATTAATTTTAGAATAAAAATGTTTTGTATAAAAAAAAACTTTAAAAATCATCAAAAAATTGTGTGTAAGAAAAATTTTTTAATTAAAATGGAAATAAAAATTTTCTTAGCTACGACTAATTGCAAGTAGAAAGCTTTTTTTGGTTACTTTTCAACAAAATTTTCACAAATGAATTAATTTTTTTTTTAATTATTTTAATTTTGTAAATTTCGTATTTAATGTTTTTCAGAAAAAAAAATTTTTAAAGGTTTTTGAGAAAAAAGAAGTTCATTCTAAAAAATACCGAAAAATACCGGATTTTCAATTTACCTATAAAAGTCCAGATTTGATTACCTTATCATGATGTCCATCCAAAAATAAGAAACTTTTGTTCATTCAATTTCAGCTTTGAAATCCATCAAAAGTTTGTTAAAACTAGACTTGAAAAATCTCTTGACCATTTTTCTTCTTTTTTGAATATTCGGTCAAGAAAAATTTTCCCTTGGGTTGTGAGGTGTATGGAATTGTGAAAATGCCATGAGGAGTACAAAAATGTGAAATTTGGGGTACCAAATTATGAAGTATATGCATTTTAATGGAAAAAGTCTGTAGTTGATAAAAAGTTCGGACAATTGAAATGAGGAGTATGAAATTGTAAAGTGAGGACTTCAATAAAGAGTAAGTATGTAATATCGAAATGCGGTATAGTATGTCGTTCTTTAGGCGACTACTTTTTCTATTTTTTAATTTAAATATTAATTATTTATTTTTTTTTTAATAATTAAAGCTTCGAACATTCAAACAATCTTTAGAACAAAAAAAAATTAAATAAAAAAGCTTAAAATCTTTTTAATTGATTTTGCCAAAACAATATAGTTATTATGAGAAAAAATTAATTTAATAAATTTATTTTGATATAAATATTTTTTTAATTTTAGGATAAAAAAAATAAATTCTAATATTTGAACTGAAAAATATATTTTAAAGATCATCAAATATTTTTTATTTTCAAAAATTTGCATTGGCGTCCCAAAAAAAAATATCGTCAAAATATTCCAATAAAAACGATTGCACATGTTAAAAGTTCAAAATAAAGCGGCCACTGGTGTCCAATTTCAGTTTGATAAGCCGAACCACTGTCTCATATTCGAAATATTTGTCGATTGTATCAGTATCAGGAATTCAGTTATTTTGTAATTCTAGCCTTATTTTGTCACAATTTAACTTGTTTTATTTTTTTTTTGCGCTCTGCAACTTTTTTTTTTCAATTGAGCAAATAAATAAAATTACTCAAAACCGATTAACATTAAGATCTCAATTTACCTCCAACAACAACGCAATAAAAGCACAAATAAATTGCCATTCAATCAAATCAATTTCCCATAAAATCTAGAGAATCAGCAAAAAATCCTCTTCGTCTGTGTGTCTTACTAGAAAAAAAAAATAAAAAGAAAGAAATCATATATAAACAAATAATAATAATAATATAACGTAACTAAATCCAATCAATGGTCGATCACCGTGATGCTGATGATGATAGTGCGTTGCCCTTCTTGGGAACAAACTTTGAAGCGAATATTCGAAAAACAAAAAAAAAAATACTGACTGAGTGACTGACTGGTGATGTTAATGATGATGCGATCACCATCAATATCGTATCAAGGTGAATCTCTCAAAGCAAATCGGACAAAAGCATATCAAATTATCTTAAATTATTATTAGATTGCACTCGGTAAGTGTGAGGATTCTCACTTTATTTTACATTATTTTAGATTTTTTTGTATCTCAATCGCCGTTGAACGATGTGACCCTTTTTATGCTGCGAACGAGATGGAATGTAATGGAACAATCAAATTGATTTGGAGTAAATAATTGTCTAATTTAGAAGAAAAATCGATTAATGTACTTATCGTCATCAATTGAAATGAACTATTTTTACCTTAAACAAAGAATTAACGGAAATAAAAGAGAATTTTTTTTCATTCTTTTCTGTTTTTTCTCTTATAAAAGAAGAAATCTACGAAAAATGTGTAAAATTATAAAATAAATTAATATGTAAAAAAAAATGCTTCAAACAATTTTAGGTTTAAAATATTTTTTTGTGTGTTTAAATGTGAATTAAAAATTTTAATAATGGTTTTTATCCAGAAAAAACGGACGTTAATCATTTTTTGTGGCTTTAAAAAATTTTTGTCACACAATCTCGGCTTTTTTTAATGAATGCCCTAGACAAGAAATTACAACTACAATAATAATAAGCTCTAGTTACTTAATGATGACTTCTTTTTCGTTGTTCACAAAAGTCAAAGAATTTTCTTTTGAATGAATGAAAAGAAAAAAAAAACATTCACATCGTGTAAAATAAGAGAACTAAAAAGCAATGGCATGTTTATACCCATTTTATTAAAAAAAAAATAATGAGAGTCACATACTCTCCGTACACTTAGACATCACATCACACAGGGAAATAAATTAAAAATTCCTGGTCGTCGTCCAAAATGTTCTGGTTGAGTGCACTTTCCCGCGAGTCATTTGCAGTCACGAACGAATATCACACCACCAGCGAGTTGCGATCAAGTGCCACGGTGAATGAAGAAAAACTGAGTTTTGGAATGAATTTGAATGTTTGAGACCGCAAAACGATGGAAATTTCTTTCACAGCATAAAAAATATCACGGATTTCTGGTAAAGATATTATCAAAAATATTTTGGAATTTTTTGTCTAATTTTTAAAAAAATTACTTAAATTTTATAAAATATTATGGTTTTAAATTAAGAATTTAAAATAATTTAATTATTTTTGTAAATTAATTTTTATTTTTTTATTAATTTCAAATTAATTATTTTTTTGTTTTATTTGTATGTATTTATTATTCAGGAGTTTCATTTATTATTATTTATTTTTAATTAACTAATTAATGTTTTATAAAATTTAGCTCAAAATTGTTAGTTTTTATCAAAAATATTTTATTTTTTCTTTTATATTTAGTTTTTATATTTTATTTTATTTAGTTATTAATTAAGTTAATGTTAAATAGTTTCACAAAATTTAAAGCTAGATTTTTTTAGACTAAAAAAATTTTTTCATACCAAAGATTTTTTTATTTTTACAAAACTACATAATTAAAATAAATAATGAAAATAATATTAAATAAATCTTATCATCAAAAAGGTCCTACAAGACATTTTATTAATTTTTTTTCATTTAAAATAAATATTCATAAAAATAAAATAATTTAAAAAAAGAATAAATTTTGATTTTTTACTGCTTAATCTTGTAAAGTAGGTATACAAATATAACGTTAGCTAAAAAAATAATAATTAAACATGAGCACATAAAAAATAAAAATATGAAATGTGTGAATAATAATTATAAAATACATATTTAATAAAATAATTATATTTTTATTATAATAAAAACATCACCTCATTACTTTTGTGGTAACATTTTTAATGTTAAAACACAAAAAATAAAGCAAAAAAAAATAATAATTATAATAAATAAAAAATATTCCAGTTCCACGAAATTATTTATTTCTTAATTCATTAATAAATAATTTTCTCTTAATGCTTCTCTAACCACTTTTCATTCTTCTCGAAACTCCAAACCAACCAATTGCAGTAATAAAAATAATAAATACAGTAAATACTTTTTCTTCTTTTTTTTCACCATCATAAGCATAAATAGAAATATAATAATAATATGCTCCTGTACTTGAACAGGTGTAATGCTTTTAAGCAATTTAATTAAAATAATAATAATCATAAAAAATAACATGATTATTATTTATATAAAAAACGCATCGAACCATAATTGAATTACTATCCGTAACTAAAATTGCTTTACTAAATAAAAATTCATATAGAGAGAGAAAATAATGCTAATCATAATAATATAATAAAAAATGATAATTTCATCATCAAAGCAAAGCAAAACAGCAGCAAAAAAAGTATATGGAGAAACATTTTTAGTTCTAAGAATTTCTGACGAACGATCACTATGGTAAAAAGTTGGTTGTTTGTTGGTGATCACTCTACCATAAATCACATTTTAACTTTATTTTTTCAAAAAAATATATCTAAGTGGGGAAAGCAGATGGGATAAAGTAGATTAGCAAGTAGTTTTATGTTTAGACGAATTGCTATTTATAAATAAATCTTTTGAAAAAATGACTGCGTATCAAAAGAACCAACAACCTGTTTACTTACGAGGCTACCAACTACCACGAAAAAAATTAAACTTTTTTTTGAAAACTTCATATGTTGGATGATGGAAAGAAAAAAAAAGTGTATAAAAATTAAAGCGGTGAAGTAGCTGAAGTGGAACGAAGAGCACCGACGCGTCACAAAAATGTTTCCGTTCAACCGTTCAAAAATAACAAAAATTATGTGTATTCGTCAAAAAAAACCTGGTTTATAACTTGTAAACAGAAATGAGGAGACTTTGTGGTTCAACAAGTGTTACAAACACATTTCAAGGATTTGCTTGTTAATTGATTTTCATGAAATTTTTTCTTTTATTCTTCGTAAATTTAGTACGAAAAATAGCCGCAAATCTAAAGTGGCGCGGTTTAAAACCAAAATTTCGCAGCGTCCCCATCTTTGAACGGCTATTTTTCGAACTAAATTGATCTTTTAACGATAAAAAGAGATAAGAAGCAAAACAACGATGATGATGATGATGATGCAACAAAACGTCAAGAGTAACATGTGCAGAAAAGAAAAACTCAACAACGCATAATCCTGTTAGGCAAGGTTAAGTCACAATAAATAATAAATTTACACATCTCTTCTTCGTTTCTCGTTTTCGCGCACATATCACCTACACGCGCGTCTCTCATCCGTTTTTAACACGTTGAGAAACAGCGAAGATGACGATCATTTCAGGAAATGTGCTTCTGTTTTTTACTCTTATATTTTATAATCGTTCTGCGTTTTCTCTCGTTTATTTTTATTTTTTTGCTGGAATATGTGTTACAATCGACAACGACGATAGGTGTTGCTCGCTCGTTTACTATTCATCTTTCTAGCTGCACCTGCAATTAGAGACTGCAAGACCGATTATATGAAACCTGATTATTTGTAAATTATTCTTGAGGGAGCATTTAATAATCTAGTCAGTAATTTTCCATGCAAAAATTTAAAACTTAAAACAAAATAAACTTATTGATATACCTAAATATCATTAAAATTTATTAATTTTAATTTCTTTCAGGATTTTTTTTCAATAAATTGTTTATTTTTTTTTAAATTAATTCTAACTATTTTTTTTTTGAGAATTGGTGCAAAATGAAAATTTTTAAGATTTTTGATTTTAAGATTTTAACCTATTTATTTCAAATATTTTGTAAAAAAAAAATTAAAATATTTCAAAATATGTACCCACCTACATAAAGTATAAAAATTCATCAAAGTTGGATTTTAATATATTTTTTATTTTTTTGAACCTAATGGGTCAAAATATTCTCTTTTAAAAAACACGAGTCTTACAAAAAATTAATTTTTACATGAAATTTTTTTCTGAATTTATATTTTTATAAAGTTTAGGCCGCTCAAAATTTTTGGAAAATCCAATCGGACAGAAAAAAAATTAAAAATTTCATCAAAATTGACCATTTTTTGATCTTTTTCCATATTTTTTCAAAAAATTTTTAAAATATTTTCAATTTTCAAGATTATTTTGTATAAAAAAAACGAAATTTAACATGAATTTTCTTCTCTAAAAATTTTTTCAAAAAAATTATTTTGTTTTATCAAAAACTATTTTGATGTTACGGTACGGTTTTTCATAAAAACTTTAAAAATAAAGTCATTTTTGAAAATAAAAAAAAAAATTGCAATATTTTCATTAAAAATATTTTTTATCTTAGTAAAAAGTTACCTTAAAAAAGTTTGACGGACACTCAAATATGTATTTTAAAATATTTAACCGGGAAAGAAAACATCGAGTAACTGTAATCCCTACCTGCAACGCTTGACGAATAGATAATTCTTGGGAGGACGTGTTCAATTCATATCTGATTTTCATTTTTCGACCGAAGAACAGACAAAAAATGGTTCTTATGACACTTTCATGCACTTTGCCAGTTAATAATGAGGGGAGAAGCGCATTGTATGACGATGCTAATTATGTTCGGCGCTCGCCAGACTGTGAAATAACATGCCCAACAAAAGCCAAACTGAAAAGTGAAAAAACAGAGTTGTCGCAGTGCATCGGATTTATTTTTGGCCTTTAGGTCATTTTTGCTCGAAAAACGAGATAGACGAGAAAAAGTAACAGCAATCATTACTCTTCTTGCGATGCATCCATCCATCCATCCCGCAACTAAAAAAAAGAGATAATTTTATAAACATATTTTTTTTAATGCAATTCCTGCTGCATTCCCATTCTTATACTTTTTTTTTGCTTCTTATGATTATCATTACATTATTATTATTATTGTTGTGTAATTGTATAGAAGAAAGAGAGGAAAAAAATAACAAAACTCGCTTGACTGGTAACTTTTCTCGCTTTGTTGTTGCTGTGTCGGTGTGGTTGGTTGCCTCACCTCGCTCCGTACACAAAAAAAAACGAATTGATTGTTTTTCTTCCTTCTCGCGCAGTTTTGTTCTTTGCATCACGTTCGAATCCGGTAATGATTGAGTTGGTCACTGCTGCTATAATACAATATAATTTAATGGAAGAAAAAATGGGCTTAATGGTTAATGTTAGTAGAAGTTGTAAAGCAAAGAGAGAGACGGCGAGAGAAATAATGAACTTGAAATGGATTTTGTGTGTCTTTTCAAAAAAAAAAAAATTACGATAGAGATTGATTTCGCTAGAAAGAAAAATGGAGAAAGGTGCTACTAATGGATTTCAAAGTCATTAAAAAAACGCGCGTATTTCATGGGAAAATATCATTAATCCACTTCCATCTTCCGTTACTGCCGTTACCAACCACTCAGTTACGTGTTTACACGACTAAGGTCATCAAATGTTACAAGTGATTTTTCTTCATTTTTTTTCTTTCATTTTAATGTGTAAGAGGATTATTATTACAAGAACACGTAAAAGATCAAATTTTTTATTATTTTTTCCTGTGGATGATGAATGAATGACCTTTAAGTCGCCCAAAAGATTTTTTTTGTGCTGTGTAAATAATATTTATCGCGGATTTTTTTTCACTTTTTAAGTAGTTTTGATGAATTTTTTTCGTGGGAATATGTTGAAATGCCCTGCACTAGTGATGCCACTAAGAGAACACGGGGAAGCAAATTAAAACCCCGTGAATTCTTCCAGTGCCATTCCGTGTACAAAGGAACATAAGGATGGTGAGCTGCTTCTTCTTCAGGTAAACTTATTTTTTTTTCACTTGATTATCACTTTGTGTTTAAAAATTATTTTTTTTTATAAAAATCTAAAAAAAAAAAAATTAATTTAAAGTTTTACTTTTTATAAAAAAAAAATATTGTTAAGTTTTACTGATTTAAATTTTAAAAATACTTTTTTTTATTTTATTTTTTTTTTATAATGAAAATTTTTATTTAAAGGGAATGTTTATTAAAATAAAAATTAAAAAAAAAATATTTATTAATTTATTTTTATTTATTAAAAAAAAATATTTATAAAAATAAAAGTTTTTAAATTATTTTTTTAAATTTAAAATCTACCAAAATTAAAAAAAATATTTATTTCGAAAATTTTTTTTTATTTTTCAAAATTTTCAAATTATTTTTTTTTAATTATTTTTAATTAAAAATAAAACTTACGAATTTTTATCAAAAAAAAATAAAAATCATGAACATAAAAAATACAAAAAAACAACTTTGATACATTTTTTTAAACACACTTATTTAACTGTAATTTACTGAACTTCCATAAAAACTTATTTTTATTGACTCAACTTTTAAAGTTTCAAATTGTTTGTTTGTTCTTTTCATTAACAACTTTTTTTTCAAATATTAATAAATATATTTTTTTCTTTCTAATGTTTTTATATATTTTTTTAAAAACTTCTTATAAATTTATTTTTGTTTTGTTTTATGATTTATTGAAACCCACAATCAAGAAACAAAAGAGGTTCGTTTCCTGATTTCCGTTGATCTCTTTTATTTTCTTTTATTTTTTTCTAAGTTTTTTTTTTATTTTCTACACTTTCTCTTTATTTCTATTTTATTTTATTTTAAACTTTTTTTTTCTAAAATAATAAAAATAATTATTTATTATTGTTTAGAAAGAACTTGAAGAGACGTCTTTACTGGTTGCCGGTTTGTGATGAAATGAATTCAAAACTATCTAGCAATTTAATATCAAAATATACAACAACAACGAAAAAAAAAATCCACAAAACACATTTTAACGTTCGTTACACTCTGCCGGGTAATTTCCTATCCGTGTATGCTATAATATACGAAATAAGTTAAAAAAAATGTATATAAAATTTTTCATGTTGTGTATTGTATATGTTTAAAATTGAATAAGAACATGCGAGATACGAAAAAAAAAAATAAGTTTATCTAGTGTAACAATACACAACAACAACAACAATCACATAAAAATTGTACTAATAATAATAATAATGGGAGAGAGAGACACGGTCCTCATGTACTTTTTTATATATTTTTTTTTAAGAAGTGGAAGAAGGGGGAATTTCAAGCATATAAGTACTTAGACAGGCAGGTGTATGGCAGCTCCGTAGATACCGAAGACATTCATTCACAAGAAACATAATTAGCATGAATTAACCACAAACAATACTTTACATTATTTTATAGAATTTTTTTTTCACCGTGGCTTTTTCCGCTCTCGCTACGATTAACGTCGAGCATTCTTCCCGTGATGATGATGATTAGTAGTAATCTTCGAAAAAAAATGTTGATTTCGTGCGTGCATTGTGCGTGAAGAAGTGAAGAATTTATTATTTTATTTTAAAATAAATAATTCCAAGATACATACAATGTTTCACAAAAAAAAAATCTGAATGAACAAACAAGTCCCTGGTCTTCTTTCACTACTTTGTTATACATTTATCAAGAAAAAAATAAAATAAAAAAATTACTCGAACAATGAACTTTGTTCCACGTTTCTCATATAATTGCAATGAATGATGATGAATTTTTGTGATGCGTGTACACACATTTTTCAATAAAACACTCCGAAACGAGAAAAAAACAGAAGAAATCGATTTTTAACGCAGATTGAAGACCCTTATCTTCTAGTCCAAATCTCATTTTTTTAATCAACTGTTTGATAAATGATCTACATCTACAGTTATTTTTTGGATAATTTTTTTTTCGGAGGTGATTACAACGCAAAATGCCAGGCAGTACCGCGCGGAGAGAAAGAGATAATTGTACGTAAATTATTATTTAATCGCATTCATGGGTTAAATGCGGATGACTGACTCGTTCGTACCTACTCGCGACTTGGAGACCACCTTCGATGGAATGCTGGTTCACGGATTATTATTTTACATATTTGACGGGAAAATTACGGTATACGGTGGAACAATACCGTGCAATGAGAGGGAATTTCATGCTGGATTTCTTAACTTCATGCCGGGATTATGGCAGGTTCGTTGCTTGTTGGAAGTGGAATAAGCAGGTGAGTGATTTGAATTTTCTCACAGATTTAATTTGGGATTGATTTGATCAATTTTAATGGTAAACTAAAAAAGTTTTTAATGATATTTAAAAAAAAATTAACTGAATATTTTATTTTATTTATTTTTTAACAAGAGTCTTTCGATTTTCTCTTGATATTATTGAATATTTGTTTAATTTTATTTTTTTTCGAATATATTAAGTATTTATGTTTTTTTTTAAATATTTTTGTATAATTTTAGTTCTTTTTTAATTTTTTTTTTTAATTTTTAATTTTTTTAATTAATAATTAAAAAATTTAATTAATAATTGTTAAAATAAAAAAAAAATAATTAATTTTTTTAAAACTTGATGGATTTTATACCGAGTTTTTATTTATTAATTTCTTTTTAATTAATCAAAAAATAGAATTATCGGATAAAAAATCATTTTTGTCAAATAAAAAAATTAAAAAAAAATCGATGAGGAAAAATAAATTTATTTTTTTTTATTCTTTTAATGTTAAAAAATATTAATTTTTAAAAAAAAGAATTAATTTTGTTAGATTACGAATTTTTAAGCCTTAAAAATTACAAAACTTTTCGAAAAAAAATTAGTTAAAATTTCGCGTTTTAATGACAGAAAAATTCTTTTTGAGTAATTTAATTTGACTAATTATTCCGGCAAGAACATAAAAAAAATCTTTTAATTGCCTTGAAAGTTCAAAAATTTAACACTAAACAAACAGCAAAAAAAAAATCTCAACCTCTCCCGTTAAATTTTTCATTGTCATAGGGCAACAAATCTCAACTCATCATCTAATTAACTCTAAATGCGAATTCCGATTCGAATTTCCATTGAAAACATTTTTCCCACATCCGAACAATGAGTAATGGATTACCAACGAAGTCGTCGTCATCTAAGCAACACACTTCACATGGCAGAATTTTATTTGAATAATTTGTGCAAAAATTATTTCTCTTCTGCACGCACCTTTGGCAACGAGATACTTTTTTTTGATAGAATTTTTAATTAAATTACACCAGCAAGCGGCGAAATGTAAATAAATGTAAAAGATAAGAAGACAGTTTTTTTCTGTTGTTGGGAGTAATTAAAAGCAATGTGCATGGGAATTTTCTCATCATCTTCCTAGCTAGCACATCAGCAATAAAAAAAAGAACAAAAAAAAAATAATTTAAAGTAGAACTCACACATTTGTTCTTTTTTTTTACCGCGTTTCAGAATTCCTTGAAGATACTCATGATGAAGAAGAACAACGGAGAGGAGGAAGAAAAAAACAGTAGCTGCTTAGAATCGTTCATAAATATATAATGAAGATGAAACGGAGAACAAAAGACGTCTATCGTACAAAATGTACATGAGACTGAGAGAGAAATTCTTATGAATTATGATTGTTACATTTTATTTAATATTTCCTTCGTGCAAAGGCAAAGCTATTTC